>NC_048585.1:31836269-31971269 GCF_013265735.2 Oncorhynchus mykiss | reverse complement strand
TAACAAGGCTAATCTGAAAACAAGACTCCCTAAATCTTATCAGCATATCGATTGCGCAACCAGGGGTGGAAAGATCATTGTTACTCTAACTTCCGCAACGCATATAAGGCCCTGCCCCGCCCCCCTTTCGGAAAAGCTGACCACGACTCCATTTTGTTGATCCCTGCTTACAGACAGAAACTAAAACAAGAGGCTCCCACGCTGAGGTCTGTCCAACGCTGATCCGACCAAGCTGACACCTCACTCCAAGACTGCTTCCATCTCGTGGACTGGGATATGTTTCGTATTGCGTCAGATAACAATATTGACGAATACGCTGATTCGGTGTGCGAGTTCATTAGAACGTGCGTTGAAGATGTCGTTCCCATAGCAACGATTAAAACATTCCCTAACCAGAAACCGTGGATTGATGGCAGCATTCGCGTGAAACTGAAAGCGCGAACCACTGCTTTTAATCAGGGCAAGGTGTCTGGTAACATGACCGAATACAAACAGTGCAGCTATTCCCTCCGCAAGGCTATCAAACAAGCTAAGCGTCAGTACAGAGACAAAGTAGAATCTCAATTCAACGGCTCAGACACAAGAGGCATGTGGCAGGGTCTACAGTCAATCACGGACTACAGGAAGAAATCCAGCCCAGTCACGGACCAGGATGTCTTGCTCCCAGGCAGACTAAATAACTTTTTTGCCCGCTTTGAGGACAATACAGTGCCACTGACACGGCCTGCAACGAAAACATGCGGTCTCTCCTTCACTGCAGCCGAGGTGAGTAAGACATTCAAATGTGTTAACCCTCGCAAGGCTGCAGGCCCAGACGGCATCCCCAGCCGCGCCCTCAGAGCATGCGCAGACCAGCTGGCCGGTGTGTTTACGGACATATTCAATCAATCCCTATACCAGTCTGCTGTTCCCACATGCTTCAAGAGGGCCACCATTGTTCCTGTTCCCAAGAAAGCTAAGGTAACTGAGCTAAACGACTACCGCCCCGTAGCACTCACTTCCGTCATCATGAAGTGCTTTGAGAGACTAGTCAAGGACCATATCACCTCCACCCTACCTGACACCCTAGACCCACTCCAATTTGCTTACCGCCCAAATAGGTCCACAGACGATGCAATCTCAACCACACTGCACACTGCCCTAACCCATCTGGACAAGAGGAATACCTATGTGAGAATGCTGTTCATCGACTACAGCTCGACATTCAACACCATAGTACCCTCCAAGCTCGTCATCAAGCTCGAGACCCTGGGTCTCGACCCTGCCCTGTGCAACTGGGTACTGGACTTCCTGACGGGCCGCCCCCAGGTGGTGAGGGTAGGCAACAACATCTCCTCCCCGCTGATCCTCAACACTGGGGCCCCACAAGGGTGTGTTCTGAGCCCTCTCCTGTACTCCCTGTTCACCCACGACTGCGTTGCCACGCACGCCTCCAACTCAATCATCAAGTTTGCGGACGACACAACAGTGGTAGGCTTGATTACCAACAACGACGAGACGGCCTACAGGGAGGAGGTGAGGGCCCTCGGGGTGTGGTGTCAGGAAAATAACCTCACACTCAACGTCAACAAAACTAAGGAGATGATTGTGGACTTCAGGAAACAGCAGAGGGAACACCCCCCTATCCACATCGATGGAACAGTAGTGGAGAGGGTAGCAAGTTTTAAGTTCCTCGGCATACACATCACAGACAAACTGAATTGGTCCACTCACACAGACAGCATTGTGAAGAAGGCGCAGCAGCGCCTCTTCAACCTCAGGAGGCTGAAGAAATTCGGCTTGTCACCAAAAGCACTCACAAACTTCTACAGTATCACCGCCTGGTACGGCAACTGCTCCGCCCTCAACCGTAAGGCTCTCCAGAGGGTAGTGAGGTCTGCACAACGCATCACCGGGGGCAAACTACCTGCCCTCCAGGACACCTACACCACCCGATGTTACAGGAAGGCCATAGAGATCATCAAGGACATCAACCACCCGAGCCACTGCTTGTTCACCCCGCTATCATCCAGAAGGCGAGGTCAGTACAGGTGCATCAAAGCTGGGACCGAGAGACTGAAAAACAGCTTCTATCTCAAGGCCATCAGACTGTTAAACAGCCACCACTAACATTGAGTGGCTGCTGCCAACACACTGACACTGACTCAACTCCAGCCACTTTAATAATGGGAATTGATGGGAAATGATGTAAATATATCACTAGCCACTTTAAACAATGCTACCTTATATAATGTTACTTACCCTACATTATTCATCTCATATGCATACGTATATACTGTACTCTATATCATCGACTGTATCCTTATGTAATACATGTATCACTAGCCACTTTAACTATGCCACTTTGTATATGTATATACTGTACTCGATACCATCTACTGTATCTTGCCTATGCTGCGCTGTACCATCACTCATTCATATATCCTTATGTACATATTCTTTATCCCCTTACACTGTGTACAAGACAGTAGTTTTGGAATTGTTAGTTAGATTACTTGTTGGTTATTACTGCATTGTCGGAACTAGAAGCACAAGCATTTCGCTACACTCGCATTAACATCTGCTAACCATGTGTATGTGACAAATAAAATTTGATTTGATTTGATTTGAGATGCACACATTCCCCTAATAGGTTGTGTGACCGTTAAGAGGGAGATGACTCGAGTAGTTGCTTTTTCTCTTGTCTTTGGGACTAGCACCTCTAACACGAGTGTTTCTCTCTCTCTCGCGCGCGCTCTTTCTGTGCGTGCGCGCGTGTGTGTGTGTGAATGCGTGCGCGCCTGTGTTTATCCAGGTCCATGGTCACTGTATGTGTAACCACAACACAGAGGGTCTGAACTGTGAGCACTGTAAGGACTTCTACAACGACCTGCCCTGGAGGCCTGCAGAGGGACGCAACACCAATGCCTGCAAGAGTGAGACATTCACACACACGCACACACACACACACACAAACACACCCTGATCACACTGTGCCAGATATATACAGAGTCTGGATCATTCTGTTCCAGATATGTCAAATATATTCAACAGGGGGAATCTTCCTAATTCCATCCTGTTGGTAGTGTCTTTTGAAGTGCGAAATATGTATATTCTCTCTATTTCTCTCTCTCTCTCTGCCCCCCTCACCCTTCACCATCTCCCTCTGTCTCTCTCTCTCTCTGCCCCCCTCACCCTTCACCATCTCCCTCTGTCTCTCTCTCTCTCTGCCCCCCTCACCCTTCACCATCTCCCTCTGTCTCTCTCTCTCTCTGCCCCCCTCACCCTTCACCATCTCCCTCTGTCTCTCTCTCTCTCTGCCCCCCTCACCCTTCACCATCTCCCTCTGTCTCTCTCTCTCTCTGCCCCCCTCACCCTTCACCATCTCCCTCTGTCTCTCTCTCTTTCTCTCTCTCTCTCTGCCCCCCTCACCCTTCACCATCTCCCTCTGTCTCTCTCTCTTTCTCCCAGTGTGCGAGTGTAACCACCACTCCAGGTCATGTCACTTTGACATGGCTGTGTATCTGTCTACGGGGAACGTGAGTGGAGGAGTGTGTGATGAGTGTCAACATGACACCATGGGGCGTCAGTGTGAGCAGTGCAGACCCTTCTACTACCAGCACCCCGAAAGACACCTGAGAGACCCCAACATCTGTGAACGTACGTCACCGTCTCTCTGTGACTTATGACAAGGGCCAAGAGGTTGCTGGCCTCACCTATGACCTCTGACCTATCAAGGTCAGAGGTCATACTCTCAACTCTCCCTTTGATCTCTGTCTCTGAACGTAACACTCTTAATGTACTGTTGGAGTCTCTGTTCTCTTCTTTTTCTCCCCTTCGTCTCTCCCTCTCCAATACCCCCCCCCCCAAACTCTTTCTGTTTCTGTCTCCTTCAACTGCCTCATCACTCTCCCTCCTACCCTCCCTGTCCCCTTGCATTCCTTCCTGTCTTTTTCTCTCACTCACTCACCTCCCTCCCTCTCCCCCTGTCTGTAGCGTGTAGCTGTGACCCGACGGGCTCCCTGCAGGGTGGTGTTTGTGACGGCAGGACAGACGTGTCTGCTGGTCTGATAGCAGGGCAGTGTCGCTGTAAGACCAGTGTGGAGGGAGAGCGCTGCGACCACTGTAGACAGGGACACTACGGCCTGGGACAGGGACCAAATGGCTGCCTGCGTGAGTCTAACACACACACACACACACACACACACACACACACACACTCCTATCTTTTTGTCTCTCATTGTTTATTTTACGTGAGTGTGTGTGTTTTTGGCAGAGTGTACCTGTAATCCCCTGGGCACACTGCCGGGAGGAAGCCCATGTGACATGGACACAGGAAACTGCTTCTGCAAACGCCTTGTCACCGGCAGGAACTGTGACCGGTGTCTGGTGAGGGACTTACCGACCACATCACTGTGTGTCCTGCAGTGCGTGTGTGTGTGTTTGTGTGTGTTTATTTATAACTCTATTATTTTGTTCCTGCAGCCGCAACACTGGGGCCTGAGTAATGACATGGACGGCTGCAGACCATGTGACTGCGACCAGGGCGGAGCCGTCAACAATGAGTACGTTTTAACCGATCACATCATGCCTCTACTCATATGATCCAATCACAGCACGTGTAACGGTTTTCTGTATGAGAAGGAGAGTCGGACCAAAATGCAGCGTGTAGATTGCGATCCATGTTTTAATAAACAAACGTAAAACACGAATCAATACAAACACTACAAAATAAAGAACGTAATGAACGTAACGAAAACCTAAACAGCCCTATCTGGTGAAAACACATAGACAGGAACAATCACCCACAAACACACAGTGAAACCCAGGCTACCTAAATATGGTTCCCAATCAGAGACAATGACGAACACCTGCCTCTGATTGAGAACCATATCAGGCCGAACATAGAACTGGACAAACTAGACATGTAACATAGAATGCCAACTCAGATCACACCCTGACCAACCAAAACATAGAAACATACAAAGTAAACTATGGTCAGGGTGTGACAGCACGCCTCTACTCATATGATCCAATCACAGCACGCCTCTACTCATATGATCCAATCACAGCACAACTACTCTTCATAATTCCACCCCGCCCAAAAATGCATGGTTGCGGAAATGTATTTGAAGGTATTGGATATTCACTAACAATCAGTTTTTCGCATTCTGTTGCTCTCCCTATTTATCTTTCCCTATTGTCCCCCCTCTCTCTCCCTCCATCTCTAGTTGTTCTCCGATATCAGGCCAGTGTCAGTGTCGAGAACACATGTATGGGAGGCGTTGTGACCAGGTGGAGTCAGGATACTACTTCATCGCCTTGGACCACTACACCTATGAGGCTGAGGAAGCCAAGCACGGCCCTGTGAGTGTGTGTGTGTGTGTTGACCTCTCGCTTTCAATCTCTCTGCCTTTGTCTTTCTAAATGTGTTATGTCTCTCTCTCCCTCCCTCTCTCTCAGGGTGTGACGGTGGTTCCCAGGCCCTATCCTCTGAACCGTAGTCCTACCTGGACAGGGGCAGGGTTTGTCAAGGTACCTGAGGGAGCTCACCTGGAGTTCCACATCAACAACTTACCTGACTCCATGGACTACGACATGCTGATTCGCTACGAACCACAGGTAAAACACACACACACGCACACACGCACGCACGCACGCACGCACGCACGCACGCACGCACACACACACACACACACACACACACACACACACACGAACACATACACACACATGCACACACATGCACACACACACATGTACACACACACACACTTGTCTTGTACAGCTAAACCTAACCCTAACCCATTCTCTTACCCTAACCTTAACCCTAACCCTAGCTCCTAACCCTAAACCTGAAATGTACCCTATCTCCTAACCTTAACCCTTCACCTAATTCTAACCCTGACACTAAATCTAACCTTAACCCTGTGTTGCTGTAGTTGCCGGATCAGTGGGAGCAGGTGGAGATCAGAGTGATACGTCCGTACTCAATGAGAGTGGGGCAGCCAGCCAGTCCATGTGAAAACACGCTTCAAGGAGGAGATCAGCAGTTGGTGTCTCTTCTTCCAGGATCCAGGTATGTACCCAAGTGACACACATCTCCCTGCTCCCTACAATACACCCTTGCCTCCACCTTCATACACCATCTTCACACACATACACGCATGCACACAAACACACATACACACACCGACACACCACCTCTACCGCTTCAACCGTACTCTCCTCTGCGTGTGTGTTTCAGACATGTGCTGCTCCCGAGGCCTGTGTGTCTGGAGAAGGGGCGGAACTACACTGTGCGTCTCAGTCTGCCTCTTTACTCCTCTCTCAGTGATGTCCAAAGCCCCTACACGCTCATCGACTCCGTAAGTAACAGTCACAAACCACGCTCCATACAGTCTGATAAACTGTAGTTTCCACTAGCACACGAGTCATTATGGAAAACATCCCTACAGTAGTCATGTTATAGTCAATGGAGTGTGGAATAACAGACTTGTACTATCTCTAAGACAAGCCCTCTGTCTGTATCTGTCTCTTCCTTGCTCTCCTCCTACCCTTCCCTCCCCTTCTCTCTCCCTCCTCCCTCTCTCTCCCTGTAGTTGGTGTTGATTCCGCGGGTGCGTGAGCTGCTGTTGTTTGAGGGTTCTCAGGGTGAGGGGGCGTGGGATACGTTCCAGAGGTACCGCTGTCTGGAGAGCAGCCAAAGCGTCATCAAGAGCCCCATGACGGACATCTGCAACAACTACATCTTCAGTGTGTCTGCCCTGCTACATCAGGGGGCTATGGGTAGGAGACGGGGCTGGGGGGGCTGTGTGTCTAGGGTTCGGTGGAGGGGCGGATGGGACGAGGGGGTAGTCTGTATGTTTGTGTGTGTGTCTATGAGTGCATGTTTTCCCGTGAGTCTGTCTGTTCATTAATAAACAATCATTTCCTTCCTGAAGCATTCCTAATACTCAAATAGCAACAACAACAACAACTCACATTTCTGCATTCCACTCTCTCTCTCTCTCTCTCTCTCTCTCTCTCTCTCTCTCTCTCTCTCTCTCTCTCTCTCTCTCTCTCTCACACACACACACACACACACACACACACACACACACACACACACACACACACACACACACACACACACACATCTTCCCTCCTCCCTCTTCTCCCCTCCCCTATCTTTCCCCCCTCTTTTACTCTCTCCCTTTCCCATTCCCCCAATTCTCCCTTCTGCTCTATAGCGTGCCAGTGTGACTCCCAGGGCTCTCTTAGTGCAGTATGCGACCCCAGCGGCGGGCAGTGCCAGTGTCGGCCCAATGTGGCAGGCAGGAACTGTGACCGCTGTGCCCCCGCCACCTTCCTGTTCAGCCCCTTAGGATGCAGAAGTGAGTGACAGACAAGCATGGGGTCAGGGGTTAGAGGTTAAATGTCAGGGAGAGGGTTATTTTGAGCCTGCGGTTGAAATTCCAATTTCAAAAGTGTGGTATTTTTTTTATCCCTTTCCCACTCTCTTTTCCCCTCTTATCTTCCTCTTTGCTCCACCCCTCCTCCCCTCTCCCTATTACGCCCTCCCTCCCCTCCCACCTCTCCCTCCTCTCTCCCCAGGCTGTGAGTGTAGTCCTATGGGCTCTGTGAACGCTTTCTGCCACGAGGCCACAGGTCAGTGCGAGTGTGTTCCAGGGGCGTCAGGGCGTCAGTGTGCCCACTGCCTGCCAGGCTATTGGGGCTTCCCTCAATGCCAGCCCTGTCAGTGTAACGGCAACAGCGACTACTGCCACCCTCAGACTGGGGAGTGCCAGGGCTGCCGCGCCTTCACCACCGGGCACATGTGTGAAAGGTACTGTGTGAAATTATACCATCATAAAATTAGAACCAGCTAATATACCACACACCAAACCACAGTGCAGGACACAGCTGCATATTTCACTGTCATGCTTCCTCTTATCAGTACCAAGCGCGTGTGTGTGTATGTGAGTGTTCACCTTGCCTCTTATCATGTCTTACCCCGTGCCTACAGGTGTCTGGATGGTTACCATGGCGACCCAGTGTTGGGTTTGGGGGGTCACTGCCGCCCCTGCATGTGTCCCGACGGGCCGGGGAGCGGGCGCCAGTACGCAGACAGCTGCTACCAGACCGCCGACAACTACCAGCTGGTCTGTGCCTGCAGCCCTGGATACAGAGGTTAGACACACACACACACACACGCACGCACACACACGGACACGCGCACATGCACCCACACACACACCACATCACACACAACACGCCATACATTGTTCTCCCAATCCTAGTACACATTTTCCCTGAAATGACAGAGCTAGCAGAATCTCCTCTGCTCCTGGTCATAATGGGCAGGTAGTAGCTACAGGGACAGTGAGTGTCTGTGAGAGATCCCACAGATACCGCTCTCACTGGAACAGGAGGCCAGTCCACTGCCTGTAACTGTTTACGACTGTTTACAATTGTTCTATGACTGTTTTATGAGTGTTTACAACCTTGCCATGACTGCAATGTACTACTCACTGCAGCCAATGGACAGTTCTGCTTCCTTACGGATTAATAACTGTAGGTGTGTGTGTGTGTGTGTGTGTGTCTGTGTGTGTAAACAGTTCGGAATTCACCTTTCCTTCTCTTCCGTAGGAGCCAGGTGTGACGAGTGTGCCCCAGGTCACTATGGTAACCCCCAGGTGCCCAGCGGGCGCTGTCTGCCCTGCCAGTGTAACGACAACATCGACCAGCTGGACCCGGGGTCCTGCGACGCTCGCACAGGCGTCTGCCTCAAATGCCTGCACCATACCGAGGGCTATGGCTGCCAGCGCTGCAAGCTGGGTTACTACGGCAACGCCGCCAGCCAGAGCTGCAGGAGTGAGTACAGTTAGACAGTGTGTGTATATATGTAGTGTGTGTGTGTGTGTGTGTGTGTGTGTGTGTGTGTGTGTGTGTGTAACTGTCTTTCTCTCTCTGTAGGGTGTATGTGTTATTCAGTGGGCACAATGTCGGAGGCGTGTCTGTCTCCGGGGGAGTGTCACTGTGACCTGCAGACTGGCCAGTGTCCCTGCCGGCCTAACGTGATTGGCCAGAACTGCGACCGCTGTGCCCTTGATACGTTCAACATTGGAAGCGGAAAGGGCTGCCAGACCTGTGACTGTGACCCAACCCACTCCTTTGGGACGTCGTGCAATGAGGTGAGAGCCACAACTGTCCTCACCCTCACCCGTTCTGCCAGTCACATTCTGTTAAAGGTCCCCAGAGCACACACATCCCTGGGTCGCTCGTCTTTTCAGTTCGCTGCAGCTAGCGCCTGGAACGAGCTGCAACAAACACTCAAACTGGACAGTTTTATCTCAATCTCTTCATTCAAAGACTCAGTCATGGACACTCTTACTGACGTTTATGGCTGCTTTGTGTGATGTATTGTTGTCTCTACCTACTTGCCCTTTGTGCTGTTGTCTGTGCCCAGTAATGTTTGTACCATGTTTTGTGCTGCTACCATGTTGTGTTGCTACCATGTTGTTGTCATGTTGTGTTGTCATGTGTTGCTGCCTTGCTATGTTGTTGTCTTAGGTCTCTCATTTTGTAGTGTTGTGTTGTCTCTCTTGTCGTGATGTGTGTTTTGTCCTATATCTATATATATTTATTTATATTTATATTTTTATCCCCCGTCACCGCAGGGGGTCTTTTGCCTTTTGGTAGGTTGTCATTGTAAATAAGAATTTGTTGTTAAGTGACTTGCCTAGTTAAATAAAGGTTCAATAAAATAAAATACCCCATCCTTCCAAAGCAACTCCCACACCCCATGTTGTCACCCAACTCATCTACACACAGCACACACACATTTGGCCAGTGTTACCTGGTGTTGATTTTCAATGTAACATTTTTACACTCAGTGGTGTAAAAGAACCCCAGTGTTGGTGTAAGTAACCAGAGTTGAACCAAAACCACGCCCATCTTTATCATATTTCCCAGCATGCTCTATTACAGGTAGATTTTTAGAATTGTTTGTTTCAATATCTATGTTTTTGCATGTGAATTGATGAATTAATATTATGCTACACAAATATAAATAACATACATTTTCTAACCAAATCCAATCTGTTACTTGGATTTATTTTTACCCGTTACTGAAAAGGTTTCTCCAGTTTAGATGCTTTAGCTCAGTGATCATCAACGATGTTTAGCCGTTGGATGTTTTTTTTCTTAAGCAGATGGCCAGGGGCCTGGAACATAATGACAAATCAAAGCTTGCTTACATTTGTATACAATCTCAAATATCTCTTTATTATGAATGTGAATATTTTGGAACAGATTTCCAAAATAATAATCACTTTGAGCTGATTTACTGGTGTTTTTACAATATTTTATGTGCAACAATAAAAACAATTTTTAAAAATTGGATCAGGAAACTAGGTGGGCCAAACGTGGGCCGCCAGTTGGGGAACCCTGCTTTATGTCGTCTCATGTCTTAG
The DNA here is from genome assembly GCF_013265735.2 of Oncorhynchus mykiss. Taxonomy (NCBI): domain Eukaryota; kingdom Metazoa; phylum Chordata; class Actinopteri; order Salmoniformes; family Salmonidae; genus Oncorhynchus; species Oncorhynchus mykiss. The sequence continues at coordinate 31,960,833 of NC_048585.1, read as the reverse complement.
TCTTCCCAACCCTGGCAGTTATCCTGAGTGCAGGTTACAGGTGAATACAAATTCCAAGTGGATATCCCCACTCTGGCTGGATTCCAATAGGAATTACACAACACTTTGCAACCCAGCACAATGTGACTTGCAGGCCTGATGTGGTCTGTATATACCACGAGTTTCAATACGCTGTATTAACGTAAACACTTATCTTGACCTGGGATCTTATCCTAGGTCAGCACTCCTACTCTGAAACTCTGTATACAATACAGGCCACTGTCCATTGTACAGTGTGTAGCAAGAATACCCTCCTCTAACCTGGAGATGGTACATGAAACATGACCGGCTGACCAGGTGAATCCAGGCGAAAGCTGGTTGACTTGTGACTTGTTGAAACTTCTTTGGGATCGGTGTCCCTTCCACGGGACAGTTGAGCTTATGTAGGCTAATGCGATTAAAATGAGGTTGTAAGTAACAAGACAGTTTCCCAGGACATAGACATATCTGATATGGGCAGAAAGCTTACATTCTTGTTCATCTAGCTGCACTGTCCAATTTACAGTAGCTATTACAGTGAAATAATTACCATGCTATTATTTGAGGAGAGGGCACAATTCTGAACATGAAAATGTATTAATAAAGGCACTTCCATCAGTGTAGATGAAAGGGAGGAGGTTAAAGGTTAAAGAAGGATGTGGGGGGAGGGGGGGGCAACTCAAAATTAGGTAGGTGTTCTTAATGTTTTGTACACTCAGTGTACATTGCATGTTCATAATGCTGACATGTTGTGTTGTCTTGTATTGTCTTGTGTGTTTTCTAGCTGTCAGGGCAGTGCTCGTGCAGGTCAGGTTTCGGGGGAAGAAAATGCAACGAGTGCCGAGATAAGTTCTGGGGAGACCCTGAGGTCAAATGTCAAGGTAAGTAACTCTGGCTGGGATTTTGAGTAGCAGTAGAAAGTACAAAGTATGTGTGTGGATTCCTTCCCATGACTGCCTGAAACATCATGAAGCTGAAACATGTGCAACAGGGTATCGAAGAGCGCCATTGCTTCCTCTCCAAGTGGGTCTCTCTCTGAATTTACTGGGGTCTGGAGAAACACTCTTAGAGAGGGGTTCTGTGTGTTTTGCATCTGTCTCTTTGAGTAAACAGTCTCTCACGGTCTCGTTCTCATGACCGGTGGTTCCCATGAGTGACTGGGCTGGAAGCTGGGTTTTATATATTTTTTTTGCGTTACAGTTTTCTCACAGAGTGTGTGTTTGTGTGTTTGTGTGTTATCAGACTTCAGCGGAGTGGATGTCTCTGGCGATACTGAAGTGGCTTTCATGCTTCCGTGTTGTTTTAACATTGTGTGTAATGCATGTGTCTGTCTCTGTGTGTTTGTGTGCACGTGTGTGCGTGTGTGTGTGCATTCGTGCGTATGTCTGTCCTTGTATCAGTGTGTGCATGTGTGTCACCAGTGTGGTGTTAGTTGGCTCTAAATTACTCCTCCCTGTCTATATCTCTACATGGTCTATTGTCTGCTGAACAACTGACTGACAAACAGGCCAGTTTCAATCAATCACCGCATCTGGAGAAATGTAGGTCTTATAGAAGTTGGCACACCCTCAGAGAGACAGTGAAAGAGAGAGAGAGGAGAGAGGGAGGGAGAGAGGGGGGGGGGGGGGGTTTGAGAGTGAAATTCTGGGAATAACTCCTTGGCTCATGTGAGAATCAGAGGCAGATGTTCCCAGCGATCAGAGAAATCCTGTCGTGGTCTTATTCCTGTGGCTTAGGAATTCCTGCAGCATTCCCAAACTGCCTGTAAAGTTAGTCTGGCCTCCTGGCTCTGTCCTCGCCCTATCATCGCTCTGTGTGTATACTGCATGCATGTGTGTGTATGTGTATGAGTGTGTGTGTGTGTTTGACATAGAGAGAGAGATAAAGAGAGACACTTTTGAGGATTGACACATGACCCTCTTAACCCACATCTGGGTTAAGAGGGTCATGCCATGGTCTGATTTAAGAGGTCAGAGGTTAAAGTGACAGGCTTGACGACGGCGTCTGTGTGTGTGTGTGTGAATTAAGATGTCACGGCCGTTGGTACAGGCTCACACCCAACCACATGTGTGTTATCTGTTCACGACCGCCTTTGTGTATAGTGGTGTGGTCACTCATGTTACTGTCAGCCGTTCAAGTCATGTTTAGGTTCACTACCATCCCAGTAGGTATCAGTAGTATGTGGTTGTGTTTACAGTGTAACAATAGCAGTTGCAGTCCTAAGCCTGAGCACTCTGGGTCATGGTGACCATATAAGCAGGGCTCAGCCACAAGGGTGTGTGTGTGTGTGTGTGTGTGTGTGTGTGTGTGTGTGTGTGTGTGTGTGTGTGTGTGTGTGTGTGTGTGTCCTCAGATAAAAAGGACTAACTGAGAATGACTACCGTGGCAGGTGACTAACTCCAAAAGGAATTACACATCACTTTGCAAGCCAGGATAATGTGACTTGCAGGCTGTAAAACAGGAGTTTCAGACCACTGTGTTAGGATGTAACTAGGCCCCCAAAGAAAGGCCTTACGATGTACGTATGTAATGTATTGTCATAAAGAGTTAATTTTACACTGGGAAATATATAGAATACACTTGAATTGTATGTTCACTCAACCTAAAATTCAAAGTTGAGTGAACATACAATTCAACTTAAAAATATATGTTGGTTCAGCGACACTGAGTGTTCAAGACTCCAAACGTTTGCACTCAGAACAGCCTCAATTCTTCGGGACTCTACAAGGTGTTGGCTGGATGTCCTTTGGTTCGTGGACCATTCTTGATACACACGGGGAACTGTTGAGTGTGAAAAACCCAGCAGCGTTGCAGTTCTTGGTACAAACTGGTGCGCCTGGCACATACTACCATACCCTGTTCAAAGGCTCTGAAATATTTTGTCTTTAACCATTAACCCTCTGAATGGCACACATGCGCAATCCGTGTCTCAATTGTCTCAAGGCTTAAATCCTTCTTTAACCTGTCTACTCCCCTTCATCTACACTGATTGAAGTGGATTTAACAAGTGACATCAATAAGGGATCCTAGTCAGTCTATGTCATGGAAAGAGCAGGTGTTCTTAATGTTTTGTACATCAAATGTTGAGCAAACTCACAATCCTATTGCAGCTGGTTGCTTTATAATTGTATGTTGAATAGTTTTTTTCTTCTGGTGCATCGATCACCTCTTCAAAAGCTCAGGCAACAGGCTGCTAACCGCGTATATACACCCTTTCCTGTTCTCCATTCCCCACATTCTTTCACTGTGACTTACTCCATCACTCTATTCCTCGCCTTCTCCTCTCCTCCACTCTAGAGGTTAGAGGGCTTGTCTCTGCTGTGCTTCAGACTGGGGGGGGGGGGGGGGGGGGGGGGGGGTCAAAATGGTGATAGAGTTTATAGGTCACGGCTACCTGTGGGTTTATTTACTCGCAACGCAGGACTGTTGAGACGTTAATAATATAGTTTTTCAATACCTCTGTTTCCCTAGGGGGGGCTTTTAAAGGGCACAGACCTGTTATCATATCACTATGAGTTCCTTTCCTTGTACCCTCATTTCCTTTCCATTATCACAACTGTTTTCACCTCAAGTCAACTATAGGTATGTGCTTAACCCTTTTCTCTCTTCTCCTCTTTCCGCTTTCTCTCCCTCCAGCGTGTGACTGTGACCTGCGTGGCATCGCCAGCGAGCAGTGCCACCGTTCGTCCGGCCAGTGTGTGTGTGTGGAGGGTGTGTCTGGGCCCAGGTGTAACCAGTGTGCCAGAGGGTACCATGGGACGTTCCCCGCCTGCGAACGATGCCACCAGTGCTTTGCCGAGTGGGACCGCGTGGTAGGGGAACTGTCCAATCAGACTCAGCGTTTGAAGGATCATGTGACAGAGCTCCAGACCAGTGGGGTGACGGCGCCGTACAAAGACACTGTTAGCAGTCTGGAGATTAGTGCTAATGCTATCAGTGCGATAGTAGAGAACAACCCCGCTATACAGAAGATGGAAGATGTACAACAGATGATGCAGCAGGCCACGTATGTACACACAAACACGCACCTGCATACACACATTTACACGTTGAAATGATCTGTTCGGATGCTTGATGTTATGGTCAGTCCATGTCAACTCTAATGAAAATACTATTCTCTCGTGTGTGTGTGTGTGTGTGTGTAACAGTGAGCTGGTGGCAGACCTGAACGAGAGGCTGAACGTCTCAGAGGATTCCCTGTCCCGTCTCGTTGTCAATGCCAACGACACCGAGGCCAGTCTGGACGCACTGAGAAAGCAGGCCCAAGAGCTAGAGAGAACAGTCACAGACATTCGAGACCACATAAAGACTGTGAAGAACTCTAACATAGAGGGTAAGAGAGGAGGGAGAAAAGAGAGGGTGTACAGTATGCATGATATCATTACTAGTTCTGACACACCCCTGTGCCCTGTGGTGCGTGTGTGTGTGTGTGTGTGTGTGTGTGTGTGTGTGTGTGTGTGTGTGTGTGTGTGTGTGTGTGTGTGTGTGTGTGTGTTTTATTTGTGTAATGCAGGAGCGATGGACACCATCACCAAGGCCCACTTGGAATCTAAGAGGGCGGAGATCCGTGCCAATCAGACCACCAGTTACCCCGACAACACTTTGGAACAGTCGGCTACACTACGGCGTGAAGCGGAGGCCAGACTGAGCCAGAACCAGGCGGAGTTTGACCTGAGACAACAGAAACACACAGAGAGACTGGAGAGGCTCGCCACAGAGCTCAACACTCTTGACCTATCAGAGCTCAGTAAGAAGGTAAATCTGACCTATCAGTAGCCAATTATCATCGCACTTCTTCACCATACTGATTTTTGATTGGTCCCTGGTTTTACAGTGCTCTTACCCAATTGGTGTGTTTTCTCTCTGTGCAGACATGTGGAGCAGCTGGGGGGGAGGAGGGGTGTGCTGCGTCCCCCTGTGGAGGGGTGGGGTGTGTGTCGGAGGACGGCAACCTTCGCTGTGGTGGGGAGGGGTGTGAGGGTTTGGTCACACAGACACAAAGCACTCTGAAAACAGCCAAGGACTACGACCAGGAAATACTCTCCACCCTGCAGGAAGTGGACAAGCTCTCTAGGATGGTGGGAAAATGTAGTTTTTTACACTCCGGGCCGAATCCTAACTTGAGATTCACGCATATAACTTTTTGTAATACAGCTGATGTTTGGTTATGATTCAGCCCTACATGAATATAGTCAGGTCATCTTACATGATTATCATAGTAACTAGAGCATAGAATATCTGCTTGCTCCAGCACAAGCATTGGTCTGTTGAGGCGTGTTTACCTTACTGTGTTTAAGTTAACATGTCCTGTGGCGCCCTCTAGGTGTGGGAGGTGAAGGTGCGTGCGGACGAGGCCAAGCTGAATGCTCAAGAGGTGCTGCTGAAGTCCAACCAGAGCAGAGATAGAGTGGAGCACACCAACGAGCAGCTCCGAAGCCTCATCAAGGAGATACGAGGCCTACTCACTAGTGAGTATACACACATTTTTCAAAGAGCAGGCCTCAATCTTTCAGTGTGCTGTACAGACAAACTAAATGATCACTGACAATCAGGGCTCCAGCTCTTCTTTCCTCATGATTGGTTATGCTTGTGATTAGAACTGATTGTAATTGATTGTGGTGGATCCCCTGTGAATGGCTCTTTGAGTCGAATTAGCTCTGTTTCCACGGTGACAGATGACCGTGCCAAAGTGGAGGTTATTGAAGCGGTTTCAAATGAGGTGTTGGCCCTGGAGATGCCCACATCGCCCGAGCAGCTGGAGGCCCTGACCAAGGAGATCAGAGACAGGGTGGGAACCCTCACCAGCGTGGAGGACATCCTCAGTCAGAGTGCCAACGACATACACACTGCAGAGAGGCTGCTGGAGCAGGCCCGCACCGCCAGGTAAGATGCACGCATGCACACACACACACAAACACGTACACACAAATGCACACACATAGCATGCACAAACGCAGGCAGACACAAACACATACAGACCCACACACAGGCTAACACACACACTCCCCAAGCTGACAAGGTAAAAATCTGTCGTTCTGCCCCTGAGCAAGGCAGTCAACCCGCTGTTCCCTGGGCGCTGAAGACGTGGATGTTGATAAAGGCAGCCCCCCTCTGATTCAGAGAGGTTGGGTTAAATGTGGAAGACACATTTCAGTTGAAGGCATTCAGTTGCACAACTGACTTTCCCTTTTCCCTAATAAATGCACACAGAACCACACTGACAAATTCACATACAATCTCCTCTCAGTCAGGAGGTGTCTGAGATGAAGGAGACAGCTGCCCTGGTGAAGGAAGCTCTGGAAACGACTGAGCGTGCTCAGAATGCTGCCATCGATGCCGTCAAACAGGCCCACAACAACACCAGGGGAACACTTGACCTCATCACATCTGTAAGTCACCTCTGACGAGGCTTTCAGTTGTGTCTAAGCACACAGGGGCACTTCTCTTGATTGTGGTTTTATTATATTAGGCTCATGTTTTTAGAGTTTTCAGGCTATGCATTGAGAGATATGTGGGAGTTTTGTAGAAATACACATTCCATACAAGGTCTCTAAAAGTGTGTATTGTGTGATGTGTGGGCTTGCATCTGTGTGTGCATGCTTACATGAGTGTGTGTGTGTGTGTGTGTGTGTGTGTGTGTGTGTGTGTGTGTGTGTGTGTGTGTGTGTGTGTGTGTGTGTGTGTGTGTGTGTGTGTGTGTGTGGGCTGGTGACTCCTTGTTGGGACCAAAAATTCCCATGTCCCCATGAGAACAAAGGCTATTTTAAGCTTAAGAGTTAGGGTTACAGGTTAAGGTTAGTGTTAGGCGTAAGATTAGGGTTAGGCTAATGGTTAGGGGAAATAGGTTTAGGGAAAATAGGATTTCGAATTTTAGGTCCCCACGAGGATAGAAGACCAATACATGTGTGTGTGTTTGCGTCTGTGCTTGAATACATTTTAACATGTGTTTGTGTGTTTACAGGTGGAGTCGGAGACAGCGGAGTCAGAGCTGCGTCTGAGTAACGCCACACTGCGTCTGCTGCAGCTGGAGAGAGACGTGACTATGCTGAGAGAGAGCAGCCTGGGCACCCGCCACCACACACAGCACACTGAGAGACTGTCTGAGACCGCTAGGCAGGACGCAGAGCAGGCCCTGCAGGTACACACACACACACACACACACACACACACACACACACACACACACACATGCACACACACACACATGCACACACACAGCCAAGAATTTTACCTGCCAACCCATTCTCAATGTGCTTTCTGCTTTGTGTGTGTGTGTGTGTGTGTGTGTGTGTGTGTGTGTGTGTGTGTGTGTGTGTTTTATTGCGTGTAGGAGTTTGACTTGGAGGTGAAGGGTAAATACAGTGTTGTGGAGGGCTTGGTGGTGACGAAGGCAGAGGGCGTTTCTGACGCCAGGAAGAGGGCGGAGCTACTGCAGCAGGAGGCCAAGGAGTTGCTCACCCAGTCCAGTGTAAAACTACAGAGATTCAGAGGTAACACACACACGCACACACACACGCACACATATGCATACACACACACACACACACACGCGCGTAAATTCACGCATGCATGCATATGCATATGCACATGCACACATACACACACTTGTGCACACACACACCTACTCTCTAATGACATCACTGTGTGTTTCCAGAGTTGGAGAGGTCGTATGCGGCCAACCAGCGTACTCTGGAGGCCAAGACAGTTCAGCTGGCCGGGCTGGAGAAAACGGCACGCCAGCTGCTCAATGACATCAGCCAGAAAGTAATGGTCTACAGCACCTGTTCTTAGGGTAACCATGCCAACAGCATCCCTGGCAATGCCTGCCCGGATGTCATACCAGAGATTATGACGATGTCTTCTTTAGTGCCAAAGAGATAATATGACAATCACTCAGGAGAGTCCAAAGACCAAAAGCAGTATTTTACCACTAAGAACCAAGTATTCCATTAAAAAAACCTGTTTCTGTATGAAACGGGTCTCTAAGCCATATAAGCTATTATCACAAGTAATACATGTTTTAACCATAAGAGTGCACATAGATTTCATGATTTTAGATTCTATGGAAATGTTTTTTATAATCGTGTCTGTAAAGATATTAAAATGTGTCTGGACCGAACCATACGAGAGCCTATTCAATTGTATGATACAATTTGTACCCATCAACCTATTGCTGTAATTTAACTTTTTAATATAAAGTAAAACTGCATCTTATTTTTTTTTTGCAAAAAATGCCTAGTCAACACTGCCTAGTTCACCTCATGAGATACTTTTGAAATGTACAGTATTTGGTGTTTGCTTTCCCCTAGTGGCAATCTGAAAAAACTGTACCCTCTTTCTGCTGCATTTTTCATCATCTCTAGGGAGTAGCAGCACATACACAATTTCAGCTTAGTTTTCCGTTATGGAGTCCAATTCAATTACAGGCAAATGTACTTCCATCACGTTTAACTGTAATAACATGCTATCCACTCTGCCAACTGAAACAACCTTACTCATTCACTGTCATTGAAAATATGCTGTAAAACAGCCTACCTTCTTATCAATTTGGGCAGTTAGAGTTCTGCTTGTCTTTCTCCTGCCTTTTCTCTTACACCCTCAGTGTCTCTGCCCCCCCCCCCCCCCCCCCCCCCCCCCCCCCCACCTCTCTCTCTCTCTCTCTCTCTCTCTCTCTCTCTCTCACAATATTGATGCAAGGTGATTTGTAGATCAGTGATTCTGAACAGTTCTTTCCTCAGGCTGATCCTGTTGAGCATGCATAATGAACATCTCTCTCATCCCCCCATGAATCCCTCCTTCCTCTCCGGAGGGTTTCCTCCTCTGTGACCATCACACTGTATCCCCACCCAGTGACTCAGACTTGCTCTGAGCAAATGAGATACAAATGGCACCAGCAGTGTTCCGCCTGGACCTCTTCATCAAATGAGATTTGGCAGGAAGCAATCAATATGGCGGCCTTCCCTCCCTCTGAAATTAGCTCTTTCCATTTAGTGCTGCAAATCAGTCAGGCATCACTGTTTTCCCTTACATATTAACCCCACTCCAGCATATCTGTGAGATAAATTGCTTTCGAAAGTGGTTCAGCCAGTCCCTTCCCCTGTGTACAGTATTTATGGTACAGTGGTTTGACTGCATGATGTGAATGCTTGTACAATTATATCATTTTTAATACATCACAAAAGTCATCCTGCAGTGCAATGCCTCATTCTAGACACATATTTTTTCATCAGCTGGCATGGATGACTCTCCGAAAACCTTATACCATGCCTAACCTCATCATCCATTTGCAGAACAGCTAAATAGAGCTATCCTGTAAAAAAAAACACAGCTGTGCCTTGCAGGCTGGTCAGCCCATCCATCGTACGACAGTAAACAGCCATTGACCTTAACTTAACTTAACATCACCTTCCTGTTTGGACCATTTGATTAGCAGCCACTTGGCCTTGAGACGGCTACAGCTGCCGGGCGGATAGGAGAATGATGTGGTTCCCATGTAGCTGGTCACGGGGCACTTCTCAATATCAGCATGTGTCTGCAAGTGTGGTAGAGCGTGGTTTTCCTGAATTGATGAGATATTAATTAAATATGACTCCTTCCTCTCTCTCCTTGGCCCATTCCCACCGGGGTCTGAGATGTGTTTACCTTACTTTGTGCCGAGTCATTGTACTGCCGATGACGCTGCTCTGATCTCTCTGATACACTTACAGCAGGAAGATGGTGAGGAAGCATTTTAGAGCAGCCACCAGACCATAGAAAGGCTGCAGAGAGGAGAGAGAGAGAGGGAGAGAGAGAGAGAGGTAGGGAGAGCAAGTTAGAGGGAGAAAGGGAGAGAGAGAGAATCAGTCAATCAAATAAACATTTGATTTAATTAGCACTTTTGAAGAAAAAAAAAACGTTTGTCACAAAGTTCTTCCCAGTAACCCAGTCTGCTCCAAAGACAAGGCAGGTTGTTGCAGAGGAAAGGGCTTGGAAGTCAGTCAGGTCACTGTTTCTTTATGATTAAGGTCTATGGCATGGACGACACTTTCCTATGAGGATCCGCTGTAATTTCTCATGACATAGGTAGGTGTCTGCTGATTTAAACGTGGGATGGCATTGTTGATTAAAATCATTGGACACTGTGCAGAACACACGTATTTTCTGCGTCAGAGCTAGCCATCATACAAAATTTGAATCAATACTGGAATGTACAAGGTGCTAAAACATTCAACTATCAATTACTGGATATAGAGAGAATCCTAAATATCATATCCAAATATAAAAGCAAAAAGCGTGGTTTCCCTCTGCAGTGAATCATTTAAACGAACATGCTCATTAAAGAGTCTCCTATGGCAGTGGTCTACTATTGATTGATGTGGTACATTTCAGTGGACACAACGACAACAGCGACAAAAAAAATGATAAGTGGGCTGGGTGTCAAAAGGGCTTTTGAAATCAAAAGCTGAACTTTGGCAGAAGCTCCAACGTTGCAGTCTGGGTATTAAATCAAAATAGCTGTTGCATTTGAAATATTCAGAAACAATTTAGTGTTTGTTGTTGTTGTCACTGAACTTCTGAACGCTCACTCACAAAGAAATGACAACCCCTCGGATCAAGCCGTTAAAAACAAATACTGCATGACTTTGATGAAGGGAGTAAGTCACACTGTGCCTCTTGCATCATACTAATACTATGATCTTGAAATGTTTCAAACCACTGACTTGCTATGAAGCTCAAATGCAATAGACATTGAAACTCTTTTAATGTTTAATAGTTACATTCTAATGCCTCTGTTATCAACCCAACAAGCAATTGATATTTGTATTATGCCTGAAATGAATTTGTCTGCTTATAGGGACAATGATATCTTTTACTAAGGGAATCAATGGGAGTCAGCATCTGTGAATGTACTGTGTTTTTCCCTGGAAGGAGGAGCAAGGAACTGCTCACTAAATTCGAATTAGCATATAAACTTTCCAATATTTAGGCTTTAGTTAATTCAGTCAGCATTGTTTTAATTAATTAAAAAAGTTTCCAATCCAGTCACCCTGGAAAGTTTCCAATATGAGGCAACGTCTTTTCATATAGCCTACTAGAAGAGGTGTTTCCCCAATACAAATAAAGCATGTAAATGTTTATAATAACAATCAGGAATTTGCGTCATTATTAGTTATTACACAGCACTAAGCAAAGGCATTAAGTTTTGAGAGTTAGAGCTTTGACTCATTCAATCCCGGAATGATCATTGAAAGTAGTGGTGAAGTGTACTCTTGTGTGACAGGTTTTCTGGCACTACACGCTTAGAAAAAAAGGTGCTATCTAGAATCAAAAAGGGTTCTGTGGCTGTCCCCATAGGAGAACCCTTTGAAAAACCCTTTTGGTTCCAGGTAGAACCATTTTGGTTCCAGGTAGAACCCTTTTGGGTTCCATGTATAACCCTTTTCACAGAGGGTTCGACATGGAACCCCAAAAGAGTTCTACCTGGAACAAAAAAAAAGGTTATCCTATGGGGACAGCTGCAGAAGACTTTTGGAAGCCTTTTTGTCTAAGAGAGTCTGGGATGGGGAGCATTGAGACAGTAAACAAGTATGTTACAATTGTGGAAGGCATCATTTTGCAAAGGTAATTTAGTTCATATTTGCCATAAAGAGATTGTGGTCTGACTCTGGATAGGCTAAAACACACCGGTGTCCCAAGAATATACATAACAGAAATTATTACTTCTGTCTGAGATCCAAATAATTATTAAGCCTATATAAGATATATGATTCCAAATTAATATAAATATTTTCTGTTTTTTCTGTGGTGTGTGTGTGTGTGTGTGTGTGTGTGTTTTCAAGGAAGTAGGGCTTCCCTGGAAATCAGTAGCCCATAAAACACCTACCTGGAGTCTCTCTTATCTCTCAGCACTGGATTTGTCTGAACTGAATATTCAATGCTGCCACATCCTTGAAATATTAAATATTAATATTCCACAAGTCAAAGAAATTATGAGGGATGCTATTAAATACCACAAATTAATTGACCAATGAGGTAACCAGGGGATCTCAGGAATGGATGCATTATGCAGCTCCCAGCATGCATTGTGGGATACAAAGGAGACTGGTGGATTCTGAAGCGCGAGCTGGTGAGGATTGTGACACGAGCGCAAGGGGAGCATCATCCAAACACTTTGTGTTACCAGATACCCAGGTAAAACACTACAGAAAAAATGATTCGGCCCGTAGTTCAATGTGGTGTCTCTGTGCATGTATTTTTTAATTCTCGGTCCACCGCTCTCAGCTGAAATGGATCATTCACCATACTAACGAAACGGTTACTTCGAGTACGGTAGCGTATTTCAGCCGCTGGTTATATTTATTTGCGCAGGCTAATTAGCGCGTTGCAGTCAGGGCTGTTTGCTTGCGACAGTACACGGGGTACCGGGTAGTCGGTAACTGTGTGCGGCAATAATCTGTTCATTAATATCTTGAGATTTATTGATTGGTTTGGGTTGAAAAGGGAATTCCAGCATGCAGCTAGGACATTGTTACACGCACCTGCGTTCCTAATTGGGCTTATCAATCAGATTTTATTTGTATTTAGTGAATCCCAACCCTCTGCATCAACATATTTGGCATGTTTTATACAATTATGTATAGCAAAATGATATGATCTACCAAATATACCAAAATAATGCTATTTTATGCCGAGCGAGTGAACGCACTTGTTGAAAATGTCACGGTTCCTGTTTTCTTTTTCGTTCCAAGTTGATAGGAAACTAGACTGTTCATCATCATGCAGTTTGTCTATTAAGCTACTGAAGGCTGTATGAAAATGCTTATATATTTTCATCTGTAGAATCCTATCCATGTCTAGAGATGTTGTCATTGATTTAACTCAACGTTGTGCATGTGCTGTCAGCCTGTGACTGAGTAGATAGCTAGTGAGCTGTAGCCTGGATCCTCTCTGCCAGTGTTGCCCCTTGATTCTTTAGTCCGTCTGAGAATCCAAAATGTTCAATTGAATTTATTGGCTATGTACCACAGACAAAGTCGGTACTAGTGAGTCTTTCTTTAGGCTCTGATCTGGGATTATTGACGATCTCAACAGGAAGCCATAATCTGGTGAATAAACACCATTCAATATTGAATAGCTTCTCCTTGAGATAGCTGGGAGTGTTCTGAGTGTTCAGTCTAATGAAGAGCTGTTCATGTTTCATTTGCTGATCTGGATATTTGCCCAATTTAGCTGTTTTTGCAGTAAATATAGAAATGCTGATGGCTAGTCCTTGTTGCAAATGAAAGTACAATAAGACAAACCTTTTGTGTACTTGCCTGCTGATGGGCCATCTGCAGTGAGTGGTGATCTGAGGTTGACACCTGTTATGTCTTTCTGTGGCTGTGAGGTGATGATGCCATGCCTCTGATTGACCCTCTTGAAGGCTGCATGCAGGGAAAGGCACAGTCCAGCCCACCCCAGCCCCAAACATGTAAACCCCCTCCATGGATAAGACAAAGACATTGAGCAGGGAATATTAAGCTTTTAATGATGTCATCCATGTCTATGTATTTTATATACACACACACACACACACACACACACACAAAACAAATACACTGCAGTCCATGAAAAATGAATGGAAAATCCTGTAGTTAAGGAGAGAACTGTTGATGTGCATTTAGGAGGCAGAAGAGAATACATAAATATACCTAACTGTAGGACTGGTCGCTTATGATGAAGTGGTGAGGGATTGGTTTGTGCCTATGGTTGTGTAGCCCTGGCACTGTAGTGGCAGGCTGATAGGCCATCTAAGGTCACCACCCTCTGTGGTCTATAGGTGGTTGAGAGGTGATGATACAATGAGGGGATTTGATTAATGCCCCGGGCCTACCCTGGGTGAATCGGGTTAGCGTCGTTTGCATTCATTTTGGAAGCGGGCTGCTTCCCAGGCATGAGCCAGGTGCCCAGTTTTGACTGATGGCGAAGTGATGTAGGTTAAGCACGTGTAGTAATGAGAAATGTGGTTCTACCTCAAAAAGCACAAGAGGATTTCTGAAATTGTTTCTGTGGTTAGAAACATAAGAGAATACATTATTTTGTTAAAAGATTATTTGAACTGACAAATTAAGCTAATTGATTGTACCAAAATTGGCTGTTTACATTTATAGGATTCATATAATATTCAATAAATATAATGCCCAACATCCGATTTGGTTATCTTTTTAGTAATGATTTAAGATGTGAGAATACAAATAAAAATTCACCCACAGACTTCCCAAATCTTACACCAAAGGCAAGTTCTCTGTCTTTAACAAGTAGTATGACTCTGTGGCTTGGAGTATTGTTTATTCATACTATGTAATGTATTCTCACTGAATTTGGTGATTGGGTTTTCCCCCCTTCAGAGAAATTAGCCATTAAAGTCGCTTGCATTTCCCCCTATAAATTACTGTGAAGGTACTAGGTTTTGCCAACTAGATACTGCTGTTACTGCTACGCCCTTTCATCAATTTAGCTAGTTCTCTTGAGTGTATTAAATCGATCAAACTTTATTTTAAATGCAAATTTGGGTAGAAAACCAATGGCTTTTGCTCATGATGAAAATAGTGTGGTCATCCTCAAGTCAAGCCAGTCCTCCATGAAACCAATTCAGTTTGTCCTCCTCTTAGCAACCTATTGCTTTAACCCAACTGTTCCCCAACAGTCCAGCAAATGGCAGCTGTCTAAGAGGGCTGTCCTTATGGTGCAATTCTCATATGAACACTTTTCCTACAAGCCCAAAAATGTGATGGAAAATGGGCAAGTGACTTCAATGTTTCGACAATCCTAATAAATGAATACGATTATAAACCATTACATACCAGTCACATGTTTTTCAATGAAATTATTAGGAAATATCTGTTTGATTAGTGACATTTATTATTAAACCCAAACCAATACCATTGCACAACACTATACATAGGGCCCTATAAAATCTGAATAGCGGCGAATGCAGACATGGAATCATTAAAATTAAAACGGAATTCAACAATATAAAGACATGTATTGAAAATGTATTCATTTGACCAAGTTAATCATAAGACATGAACAACATGCATCAGTGATTTCATATTTTCATGCAACTTTCTGAAATGGCACAAGAATGCACTTGTGTGTTTGCGGTGCACGTGTATGTCTGCCCTTAGTGGAGCATTGATGCTAATGATTGATATTCTGGTAGAGATGGAAAGGCTTTTCCAAAAACCTTTTTTAAATTAAATGTTAACTGCAAAGTAGCCTATGCCTACCTGGCAGAATGATATCATGATTGTTTGCATTAATTCAGTGGCGATTTGTTTTGCGTATTCTGCAATCAGATGAGCTCTACAAAAACATTGCTAACCAAACAACTGTCTATTGCTGGTGCAGACTTGCATTAAAGGGTAACTACACCCAAAAAGAACAATGACTTACATTTTTTTCCAGACTTGAAAATGGGTCTCCTGATGGTTTTAAGGATTGATGTGGACTTAAAACATCCCATTTTTTTTGTTTTTCTATTAAAAAAACATGTGATTTGAGAGCGAAAACCTGGAAAAGAAATCTGAAGAAAAGAAACAGACAGTTTGTGTGTTTGAATTGCTTTCATGGAGGACTGGCTTGAATTGTAAGGATGACCACCCCATTCATTTTCATCATGAGCTAAAGCTATTGGCTTTCTACCCAAAGTTGCAAAGGGTAAATCTAACAAACACAAGACACCATAAAAATTGATAAAGGATGTGGCATTAACCGAAAGAACAGTGGCACCTAGTGGGTATAACCTGGTACCTTCACACTAATTTGTGACGGGAAAATGCAAGCAACTTTCATGAATAATTTCTCTGAGCAGGGGAAAAAACATCACCAAAGTCAGTGAGAATACATGACATAGTATGAATAAACAATACTCCAAGCCGCAGCTTAATACTACTTGTCAAACAGAAAACTGATACTGTAATACTGGCCATTTGGCTGGTCCATGGATGGCTTTTGACCATTTATTTGGATTCCTTAACAATGACTAAGATGTGAGAAGTGGTTTGGCCCGAATTGGATGTTGGATATTATATTTAATGAATATTATATGAATCCTAGAAATTGAAATGGCCAATTTTGGGTGCAATCAATTTGATTTCAAATTGCTTTTCAACAAAATAATGTTGCAGGAATTCGTGTCTTATCTGTTTCTAACTACAGAAACTATTCAGAACAATCTGCAATAATCGGTGTTACGACTTTTATCTGTGTTTCCACATGTAAAATTGTTAGCTTTAGATTTTAAAAAAATGTTTTAAACGCTTTATCAGCCTTCCCAATGAGATGAATGCTTCTGAATGATGCATCATGCTGCCACGTTGACAACATGACCGAGCGGTGTAGATTAGTGTTCAATTTGTGAAGGGCGCTCCTCCCTCACTGCTTTTGCACGTTGACGTCATGGGCCATAGTCCGGTGCACTAAATCACACTCCCTCAATGCTTCTCAGTGGTAGTGACCCTCATGTCTTGTAGAGCTTGCGCCTCATTGCTGCCAAGCCAAGGCTGCATACAGAGAAAGACCCAGCCCGGCCCAAACATGCTGTGTAAAAACACCTCATGGAAAAGACCTTCAGAAATTGAGCAGGGAATCTTGAGCTGTTAATGACTTTATCCATTACCATCAAGGACGAAAGCATCTATCATAGTCAAAACTTGTACGCATACGAACAGCAGGTTATTACAATATTGGACCGTTGGCTTTCATACTTTTCAAATTCTCAGCACTACTCAAGCAATTTCTCCAACTGTCAGCACATTCAATGAAGCTGTGCTGCCTGCAACGGTTTGGGTCCCTTTCAGATGGTGAAGCATTGCACCTGTACTTCCATTACTGTACCTCAATTCCACCTCTCTTCTCATTTAACTTCTCAAAGTATTGCCTTACAGGATTTAGCTTCCATCGCTTGACTTTCTCTGCATGTCTTTTGTAAAAATAAACATTGTTTTTCAGTAAGGAATTTTTGCTTCACATTAACAATCCCAATTTCCTTCAAACGTTTAAATGTTCACACCCCTACTGTGTGGACTATGATTTATGTTTAAGACTGCGTTCACACAGGCAGCCCAATAAGTATCTTTTCCACTAATTGGATTTGGCCAATCTGATTACCTCTTTTGACAATAATTGGGCAAAAAAATCAGAATTGGGCTACCTGTGTAATTGCAGTCTTAACGCTAGTTACATTTTAAACACATAGTAAACCCAGTCCATTTAATACATTTGTCCATTCAAATGTCTGTATCAAAACAAAAGTACAGTGCATTTGTAAAGTATTCCGACCCCTTGACTTCCACATTTTGTTACATTGACAGCCTTATTCTAAAATGGATTAAATTGTTCTTGGTGGTTCCAAACGTTTTCCATTTTAGGAATGATGGAGGCCACTGTGTTCTGGTGAACCTCCAAAGCTGCATAAATGTTTTGGTCCCCTTCCAAAGATCTGTGCCTCGACACAATCCTGTCTCGGAGCTCTACGGACAATTCCTTCAACCACATGGCTTGGTTTTTGCGCTGACATGCACTGTCAACTGTGGGACCTTTATATAGACAGGTGTGTGTGTGCCTTTCCAAATCATGTCCAATCAATAGAATTTACCACAAGTGGACTCCAAGTTGTCGAAACATCTCAAGGATGATCAATTGAAACAGGATGCACCCGAGCTCAATTTCGAGTCTCTGAACAAAGGGTCTGAATACTTATGTAAAATTCTAGGATCCTATTTTTGCTTTGTCATTATGGGGTATTGTGTGTAGACTGAGGATTTTTTTTATTTATTTAATCAATTTTAGAATAAGGCTGTAACGTAACATGTGGAAGAAGTCAAGGGGTCTGAATACTTTCCGGAATGCACTTTATCCTCTGTTTCCTTATTTTCATGATGACTAATTATAAGGTGGTAAAGGTATTTGGTGAAGATGGCACTAGTGAGAATAAAACAGACTCTTCGTTGGTAACCCTATATCATGCCATGTGGTTGACGTATCGTGATGACTCTCAAATACCGTATGTCATCACACTCTTCTGATCCCGTGCCAAGTTCCTTTTAGACTAGTCATAAAAAAGGAACTGGTTGCTAAGCGACTGCTGTGCCAGTTATCTCACTAAGTACTAGGGGACCAGAAACGTGTGCTACGTATGGGTCGGGTAAGAGTGTGCGCATGTGTCATTTTAAAGTTGGATGAGCTATTAATATAAAGCTGAATTGTTAGAGGGAGGCCCAAAGCCCATTGTATCGTTATGCTCTTGCTTTTTAGATTGCTTTTAGATGTGCTGCTGTTAATTCGTTATTAATGGTATTTTTCACATATTGTTACAGGCAATGCAATACCCATACAACTGTTATCCTCCACTGTGCTTAGGGTCTTTCAAGTCCCAGTCAGCTGTACTCCTACCCACCATCGTGATTTCCCCTCATTTAAGTAATGACCCAATATATAACGCTCCATATCCCTGATCTCCGACACATTGACCGCCATGAATAATACAAGCTCTGTAATGCCGCTAACATGCTAGATGCACGAAAGGGAAGACGCTCAAGCTCCCTCTGCTCACTGCATGTGCTTTTAATATGGAAAATATGCTCTACCACCCACTTGGAAGCAAGATGGACTTTTCTAGGTTCATATCCACATCCCTTCACATACGAATTCTACCAGAACACCTCAGGACTATTTCTGAGTCACCTTTACCTTGTGTGGAGGGTATGAGGGCACCATTCCTCTTCAGCAGTGCTACACATCATTCTTCTATGATACTCACTCAAAAGGTCACCGAGCTTCTAATCCACCCCAGGTACCCCTTTTACCCATGGCCTGTGGTCCTCTTTGTCTGCCCATCGCCTGACCCTGATGCCATCAACCCTATTATCTTTCCATGCATCAACACAGACCCCCCCCCCCCCCCCCCCCCCCAACATGGCCTTAGTCTAGCATTATCCTGCTGTATCCATTAATTACAGAGGAGAGACTACCGTATCTGCCTTCCCTAGTGCAATGCAAACCATTGCTGCCTGTCTTAGAGCCTAGACTGGTACTGCACCATCTGTCGTTTACAGTGAAGGCTAAGAGAGAGGTGATCAGTTGGGGCCCTGGGGGGGTTTTATAAGCCTCACTTCTGCAAGGGCTTGTTGAAACGGTCTGTCTTTAAAGAGAGAAAGGGTTGACCCCTAAGGCTTTAACAGCATCAGATACTGTATGTGCAGAGGGATGAGAGGAAAGTTGCTTTAAGGCTGGTTTAAGGATGGTGAGAAAGTGGGGGAATGCACCAGTAGTGGTGTAAAGAAGGGGATTGATGGATCTCTGAGGATGGGCTCTAATGGTTTCAGCACCACCGAGAGTGGACAGCTCCCAGAGTAATCTGTGTCACCTTTCAATGCCCCTATTTGCTTCAGTATGAATTGTATTCAATCTTTTCCTTTAAGTCCCTGAAAAGTCAATGGCATTAATGCCGAGCTAAACATGTTCTTTGACACGGTTTGAAAAATGAACAAACATATGTCCTTTGAGGGGCATGTTCTCTGCAGTATTCTGCTATAGCAACATATTCTACATGTCGTGTGCAGGCAAGTTGCCATTGAACATTTCATATGTAATTGTTTGTAATGTATTTTATGCCCCTGGGTGTGCTATGCAGTCTGGTAGGCTGTCTGTGGTCTGAGCTAGTGCCTTTTAGAAAATGTACGTTTTGATTTCCCACAGTGCCTTGTCATATCCTTTCCTCACTCCTCTTTTTCTCCCACACAATCCAATTCTGTATCCATCAGTGTCTGATAGTCCGCAAACCCACCCCATAACACGCCTTATCTCTCCCATACAGCCCCCTTCTTTGACTATAGATGAATATATATTCATGAGGCGCTTACTCAAAGTGTCATAACGCAAGCTCTCACTCTAATCAGCACGCCTCTACATCGTCCTCTTAGTAAGTGCAGCCGATCTGAGTGACGTTCTTTTGGATCAAGCCCAGTATCTCACGACCTCCACTCTGTATGCAACTCCGATTGTTAGCACTTTGATGGTTGGAATCAAAAATGCATTAAGGCAGCTACAGTCTCCTCAAAAAGGTTTGAATTGTGCATCCTCCCCTCCCTACATCCTTCCTGACATGAGGCTACTCCCTATCCTAGTATTGTACCAACTGTTTAATATGCAGATAGTCGATGGTTAGATTTAAAATGCATGAGGTGATTGGGGGACTCTAAGTAGGCTTGTATAAAGGCCGTCAAGTCCATCCCATCTAGAATCCCCCCTTTAACATGAGCCTATTAGTAGCATCTCTGTTCAATATGCAAAGCCATTGTTTAGATTCAGATTCGAAATGCATTCAGTGTGTTCGACTAGGTTTGTGAACCTGAATCCCCCCCACCTAAGGCAATGGCTCATGTATGTGTCTGAGGCCGTCACCGTGGTTCCAACAGGGTCTTTAGTTCTTCATCAATGATTGGTCGCTGACTGGCTGCGTTTTTATAGAACAGTGTGTTCCTTTGAGAGCTTAGCTGACATCAGTGACGCTGCCTTCTGCTCCATACTCCTTCTGTTCCAAATGCATTTTATATGGGAAACGTTACAGGAGAATATAGAATTTGTGTGTTGTGCCAGAGGGAAAACAAATTATTGTTAATTATTATAAATTTGTAACAATAATAATATCTCTCTTCCTTCCTCTGTCTCTCTCGGATCCCACTGTCTACCCTTGTCCAGCTGGCCTCAACGACCGACCCACCAGTTACCATGAACTACCTACGCAGGCGTCTGTCCGACAGCAGCTTTGTGGCCAACCTCCCCAACGGCTACATGATGGACCTGCAGAGTGGGCCTCGCCCCACCCCGCCCTCTTCCACCTCCAATCCCGCCTCCCCAGCCACAGAGAGGCGAACGCCCCCCAGCCTGCCACCACAGGTCCCGGCCTCGGGCTCGGCCTTAGGCTCATCCCCGGCCCCGACCCCCGGGGGTTTCCTCAGCTCCTTCTCCAGTGTGGTGAAGACCGCCCAGTTGGCACAGAACGCTGCAGCAGCAGCCAAGGCTTCAGCGGCGGCAGCAGAAGCTGCCAAACCTGTCATACGGAAGCCCAAGATTCTATTGGTCATCGACGACCTGCACACAGACTGGTATGTTTCTCTCCCATAGAAGTGACCACTAAATCAGTATATTACACAAGCCTAGGCTCTATTGCAAGTGTTATTTGATATCACAACCTATTTGAATTGGCATTAAAAGCACTGTGCTTAGTGTTTCACATACCCTCTGCCCACTTGGACAGCACATGGAATTTGCCATCAAATAGCTAAAGTCTATTCTTGTATGCAGCATTAGTCATACTAATAAAATGAAACCAGTTCAGAAAGGGAACGGCTGATATGGCACCAGTTAGATGTCTATTTAACCCCCTAGAGTCGATGTCTGTCAAATTAGCCTAATAAAAACATCCCCATAAAGTGTAAGCTAGAGAGATCTGTTTTGATGTGTCTAAATTGGAGGTTGACAGATTAATCGGAATGGCCGATTTTAATTGGGGCCGATTTCAAGTTTTAATAAAATTCAGAAATCGGTATTTTTGGACATTATTTATTTTTATTTTACACCTTTATTTAACCTTTATTTAACTAGGCAAGTCAGTTAAGAACACATTCTTATTTTCAATGACGGCCTAGGAACTGTGGGTTAACTGCCTCGTTCAGGGGCAGAAGGACAGATTTTCACCTTGTCAGCTCGGGGGATCCAGTCTTGCAACCTTACAGTTAATTAGTCCAACGCTATAACCACCTGCCTCTCGTTGCACTCCACAAGGAGACTAACTGTTATGCGAATGCAGTAAGCCAAGGTAAGTTGCTAGCTAGCATTAAACTTATCTTATAAAAAACAATAAATCAATCATAATCACTAGTTAACTACACATGGTTGATGATATTACTAGTTTATCTAGCGTGTCCTGCTTATACTCAGTTAGATTCTATGCAACAAGTATCTGACTAAGCGGTGGTAGGCAGCAGCAGGCTTGTAAGCATTCATTCAAACAGCACTTTTGTGCGTTTTGCCAGCAGATCTTCGTTGTGCGTCAAGCATTGCGCTGTTTATGACTTCAAGGCTATCAACTCCCGAGATGATGCTGGTGTAACCGATGTGAAATGGCTAGCTAGTTAGCGGGATGCGCGCTAATAGCGTTTCAAACGTCACTCGCTCTGAGACTTGGAGTGGTTGTTCCCCTTGCTCTGCATGGGTAACGCTGCTTCGAGGGTGGCTGTTGTCGTTGTGTTCCTGGTTCGAGCCCAGGTAGGAGCGAGGAGAGGGACGGAAGCTATACTGTTACACTGGCAATACTAAAGCGCCTAAAAGAACATCCAATAGTCAAAGGTTAACCTTTCTGATCTCCCCATCCCGGATCCGGGATCGTGAATACAGACTCAAGCTCATTACTATAACGCAACGTTAACTATTCATGAAAATCGCAAATGAAATAAATATGCCATCTCTCAAGCTTAGCCTTTTGTAAACAACACTGTCATCTCAGATTTTCAAAATATGCTTCTCAACCATAGGAAAACAATCATTTGTGTAAAAGCTAGCTAGCGTAGCATTTAGTGTTAGCATTAGCGTTAGCATCCAGCACGCAACATTTCAACAAAAACATAAAAGCCTTCAAATAAAATAATTTACCTTTGAAGAACTTCGGATGTTTTCAATGAGGAGACTCAGTTAGATAGCAAATGCTCAGTTTTTCCAAAAAGATTCTTTGTGTATTAGAAATAGCTCCGTTTTGTACATCACATTTGGCTACCAAAAAAAAACGAAAATTCAGTCCTCAAAACGCGAACTTTTTTCCAAATTAACTCCATAATATTGACTGAAAACATGGCAAATGTTGTTTAGAATCAATCCTCAAGGTGTTTTTCACATATCTCTTCGATGATATATCGTTTGTGGTAGCATGGTTTCTCCTCTCAATCAAATGGAAAAATACTTGCACATGGCTTTGCGCACCAGTTTTGACGCAGGACACCAGGCGGACACTTGGAAAATGTAGTCTCTTATGGTCAATCTTCCAGTGATATGCCTACAAATACGTCACAATGCTGCTGACATCTTGGGGAAACGGCAGAAGGTCTAAGCCTATTCCTGTCGCATTCACAGCCATATAAGGAGACATTAGAAAACAGAGCTTCAGAAATTCTGCTCATTTCCTGTTTGACGTATCATCTTGGTTTCGCCTGTAGAATGAGTTCTGGGGCACTTACAGACAAAATCTTTGCAGATTTTGAAACTTCAGAGTGTTTTCTTTCCAAAACTGTCAAGAATATGCATAGTCGAGCATCTTTTCGTGACAAAATATCGCGCTTAAAACGGGAACGTTTTTTATCCAAAAATGAAATAGCGCTCCTAGAGATGCAACTGGTTAATGAAACACAAATGGTATAGAGGGAAGTAGTCCTGTAATTCCTATAACTACAACCTAAAACTTCTTAACTGGGAATATTGAAGACTAGTGTTAAAAGGAACCACCAGCTTTCATATCATGTTCTGAGCAAGGAACTTAAATGTTAGCTTTTCTTTTTTTTTTTTTTTTTGAATTTTACCCCTTTTTCTCCCCAATTTCGTGGTATCCAATTGTTGTAGTAGCTACTATCTTGTCTCATCGCTACAACTCCCGTACGGGCTCGGGAGAGACGAAGGTTGAAAGTCATGCGTCCTCCGATACACAACCCAACCAAGCCGCACTGCTTCTTAACACAGCACGCATCCAACCCGGAAGCCAGCCGCACCAATGCGCCGGAGGAAACACCGTGCACCTGGCCACCTTGGTTAGCGCACACTGCGCCCAGCCCGCCACAGAAGTCGCTGGTGCGCAATGAGACAAGGACACCCCTACCGACCAAGCCCTCCCTAACCCGGGCGACGCTAGGCCAATTGTGCGTCGCCCCACGGACCTCCCGGTCGCGGCCGGTTACGACAGAGCCTGGGCGCGAAGCCAGGGACTCTGATGGCACAGCTGGCGCTGCAGTACAGCGCCCTTAACCACTGCGCCACCCGGGAGGCCACGTTAGCTTTTCTTACATGGCACATATTGCACTTTTACCTTCTCCAACACTTTGTTTTTGCATTATTTAAACCAAATTGAACATGTTTCATTATTTATTTGAGGCTAAATTGATTTATTGATGTATTATATTAAGTTAAAATAAGTTCCTTCAGTATTGTTGTAATTGTCATTATTACAAAAATCTGCCGATTTTAGGTTGGTATCGGCTTTTTTTGTCCTCCAATTATCAGTATCGGCGTTGAAAAGTCCTAGTCTGTCGACCTCTATTCTAAATCCACCGCATCCTGTCGTACTTCCTATCGGCGTTGAAAGGTGACAGCTCTAGAACTGTGTTTCTCAGTCCATGAGAAACATAAAATCTTCTGTAGCGTCCGACCGGTTTTACCTACAAACTATTATTATTTTCCTCCATGACCCCCACAAGCGTTTTGGGACGGAAGTCAGCACAACCGATCTGCCAACTTCTGTCTGTAGCTTCCAAACAGTTTGTGCTACACACTAATATGAAATGGGTGGAAAGGTGTGACTCTTACGAACATGTACATGCAGGTTGTTTTGCTCTAGGACACCCACAGGCCTTCCAAGACTTGTCTGAATGTCCCCCGGTACAAGTTGAAGAAAATGTATGGGAGTATATATGGAGAGGTTAAATACGTGTAAAAAAAAGTTTCACAAATATGTTTCCTGATCTTTCTTATATATCGCAGATATTTTTTTTTGGGGGGGGGTGGACACATCTGTTCCATGTAGTGAATCTGTTGTTTAATGCGTTTGTATTGGCTAATAGCAGTAAGGCCCCAAAATATTTTTGGGGGATACTTCAAGGGATCTTAAAATTCCAAATCAAATAGCAAAATTATCCTTGTTATGACCTTCTTAAAACAATTCCATATAGGTTAGTAGAACCATCCTCCGCGGGCTTAGACTCTTATGGGTTAAGTCTAAACTAGAATATCTCTCCCTCTGAACTTGGCCGCTGCCCTTTGCTCTCCATTAAGGTTCTACACTACGAGGAGGCCTGACTGGTCTTGGAATTATTACTAAGTTATGTCCCAGCAGACTATGCTGTCCGTGTGCAGGACTTAAATCTTCTCCTTCTTAAATCTACTCCTTTATAAAGCCCGTCTGGGATCCCAAAATGTCTCACTCCCTTTCATCTTATCGCGGACGCTGTAATTAAGCCGTGCAGAAGAAGCCCTTCATTATCTACTGTAGATTCTCTAGGCTGAGTCAATCACTCTGTTCTCTAAGGAGCTCACTGCAGCTTTATACAGTACACTCTGCCTATGACAACTCTGCTGTGTTTGATTTGTATTTTATTTTGTCCACTGTCTAATTATTTGTAGGAGATGAGATGACTTTGACACATGTTACTGAGGATGTATTATAGAGCTTTTGAGTTATAACCAGATTGAAGGATGGGAAAAAAATGCATTGGTTAATGGTATAATAGTATGAATGTTTAATTGGCCCATGTCTGCACAGAGGACCTAACATTAAATACAAACTTACTGGATACAATATCAAAATAATTGTGATTTAAGCGTCTCAATTAAACGTGGCCTTGACCTTATCATACACAGTATAGCAGACGTCCCTTGTTTGTACAGTGTAGTGGGCCTTTGTGTTCATATCCGTTTGCCCAGGCACCATGTCCATTTTAAGCTTAGGTCTATAAGTGAACATACGAAGTGCATGTATTCCGGTACAAGTGCTCAGCTGTCAGTGAGAAATTGAGTGAATACTTTACCAAGCATACCATTATGCTTGTGTGTATGATATCAACCTTGCGTTCTTCTCTTTATCGTTTGGCGACGTGTGGAAATGGCTGGTGAAAGGCTGTAATAAATATCGGTCTTGACGTTTTTTTTATGCATGTTTGATATAAACAGCATTGGCATATTACGATATGAAAACTAAGGTGTTTCATTTTTGGCCACACTGAGGCACTGTAGTCCACCTGCCGCAATATCACAACCTACATGAGCGCTGGTGTGTTTCTCCACATTCCCTGCATCCCTGTGTGGAGTAACACTGAGTTATGAACAGCAGGTGGCGCTAGCTGATAACCTATTGGAGAACTTAAAAGAATATGTACCTGTGCTGAGCATTGCTCCCTGGGTTACCTCTAACCATTCAATACTACCTGTGAACACGCGTGATCTGCCACCACAATACAGATCTGTTGAAGTGGCACCTACATGGTCTTATTCTTTTGTAATCGTTCCATTTCGAACACATGGGGATGAACTTGTTTACTCAGTATAGAGAGAGCAGTGCACCATCAAAGATTGAGCTTTGTAGTAGCAGCTTGGCCCATTTTCATGTAGACTTACACACTTGGTGTAATTTGTCCCTTGAGGTTCTTCTCTGTTTATCATCTCTCTAAATCACTGTAATTCAGTACAATAGACTTGCCTTGCCATATTGAATCTAAACCTACTTCAATAGCCTGGTCCCAGATGTGGTTGAGTTGGCAAGACAGCGCAAACACATTTGGAACCAGGCTATCATATCTAGGTGGCGTTGGAGTGGAGAATAGCGGCAGCTCAACAGTTAACCATTGAGCAATACCCCTGAGAGAGAAGTACAGCTAGTAAGAGCCTTTAAATGCTAAATATTTGGCTGCTGCTTTGGCAACGTGTATAGATCATGGTGCCTCTTCTTCCCCCTCCTCACTTTGTTTAAGACGATGTGAAACAAATGTACATTTAGACATGCTAGTTTTCTCTTTTCAGTTTAACGTGCGGATGAATTGATGGCAGTGTAGTGCTACTACAGATGTCAGTTCTCTGTGAACCCTCCTGCTACCGTCTGTCTCCATTCTATTTATTCCATGTACCTGGCTGGCGTTGTAGGGAAAACTTAAAGCTCCAGAAGTGTTTAAATGGGCCTCCTTTTCCATTTCTGATTTAGTCATTTTGCAGACACTAAATTTAACAGGGTCTGGTAGAATTGTGTCAACACCATTCTGTCAACTACCACAATATATGCAGCAGTAGGTGTGCAGATGGTAAACAGGGTTGAAATGAAATGGATGTCTTTATTCAACATGAGAAAGTTGACTTCTCTTTATTTTAGTGTAGCACACGTGCTAGGGATGCTATGGAAAGCTTTATAAAACCCTTAAGGTATGGTAATAGATCATGGTTTTAGGTGAAATCTAGGGCTTTAAATCTGATTCCCATTTGAAAGGTACAGTAGTTCATGAAAAGTTCACTTTGTGGCTGCCTAAACTCTCCAATAGTCCTCAGATGCCTTTGTGTTTTTACTGCATCTCCATAAATCAACATTGATCCTATCTCCCGGCACTTTTATTGTTGCTACGGTTGCCAACACAAGTATTTTATCTGGAGCAAAAACCTTTAACACAAACTGATAGCTTGGAGAAGGTTGCCCCGGACCGCAAGCGAACGGCCATGAGATAAATAACCACAATAAAACCTTATGATTACAGGCGTCCATTCCCACCAGGCAACCCAAAAAAAGATTTTGTAATTCAGGATCAATGTTTGTCTGATGGGAGGCAACAAACTGTTGCTCTGTTTGGTTTCAAACACCCAGGTTTCATTTGTAGACTAAATGGGACTAGTGAAATTGGTCAGTTTTCTCGCTTTGTCTCTGTCGGTACCTCAGTGCATTAATCTGGTTTTGATGTGCTTTAATACCAGGTTAATTCCGTATTAAGGTGAGTTATTGTAACACCATTTGACCAACATCCAAGCCTTGGGATCATGTGGTGTAATGCAGACAATTAAACTTTTCAAAGCTTTTAGTGATTCATGATTACCCAAATATCTTAGCCAAGTATGAGAATTACATTTTTATATTTTATGATGCACTGATGGATGGCTTATTGATGGCTGATAGGATCTCTTATCTGAAATGGGTTTGATTTACACTATTACACTAAATACCAATCAGTGTTACATGTGTGGTAGCTTTGCCACAGTCTTTATTTATGTGCCCTGAATTGACATTTTATCATATTTAATAGAATCTCATAGCTGACAGAACATGACTGTAATATTTGTCTCCTCTTGGGAGGTGTTTGCACAGACAGCTGGATTAGAACTAGTAGCTCAGTACTGTATATCCAAGTTATTAGTGTCTTTAGTTGTGGGTGAGGGTTAGTGTTGGTGAGGGTGTCCCATGTCCATCCATCATTGCCCTCTGCCTCGGGGCCACATTTCCTCCAGAGCATACCAGAGGAGAGGCTGCTGGTCACCGGGGAAACGCTGGGCTCCCCTGACAGGCCTGGCCTCCAACTCTGACTGGGGCACAATGGTGGTGCACACACACAGCAGCTTTCACCACCCACAACATCACCATCCTCATCACTTTCTCTGTTTCTCACTCATCTCTTTCCTTTTCCCTCTTTCTCTCTCTCCACTTCTCATTCTATCTTTCGCAAGCTCTCGATCTCTCACTCCTGTTTTTCTCTCACTGTCTTTCGGAATCTCTCATTCCCAGGATTTCCTCTCTCCTCTCTCCCTCTCTCCCCCTCTCTCACCATATTGCCCTCATCGGACTTGCCATTGGTTCCCTGTCATGCCACACCCTCCTAAGAATGCCATGCCACATGACATTCTGCAAGCCAAAAAACTGTCAGTTTGTTGTTTGAATCTGAACAATGTACCGGCTCTTGAATGATCCTATATTAGATTACTCTATCCAACCACTCTTTGGTAAATGCAGTACAATGCAGTACAATCTCCCTAAATTTTATCAGCATATCGATTGCGCAACCAGGGGTGGAAAGACATTGGATCATTGTTACTCTAACTTCCGCGACGCATATAAGGCCCTGCCCCGCCCCCCTTTCGGAAAAGCTGACCACGACTCCATTTTGTTGATCCCTGCCTACAGACAGAAACTAAAACAAGAGGCTCCCACGCTGAGGTCTGTCCAACGCTGGTCCGACCAAGCTGACACCTCACTCCAAGACTGCTTCCATCTCGTGGACTGGGATATGTTTCGTATTGCGTCAGATAACAATATTGACGAATACGCTGATTCGGTGTGCGAGTTCATTAGAACGTGCGTTGAAGATGTCGTTCCCATAGCAACGATTAAAACATTCCCTAACCAGAAACCGTGGATTGATGGCAGCATTCGCGTGAAACTGAAAGCGCGAACCACTGCTTTTAATCAGGGCAAGGTGTCTGGTAACATGACCGAATACAAACAGTGCAGCTATTCCCTCCGCAAGGCTATCAAACAAGCTAAGCGTCAGTACAGAGACAAACGGCTCAGACACAAGAGGCATGTGGCAGGGTCTACAGTCAATCACGGAGTACAGGAAGAAATCCAGCCCAGTCACGGACCAGGATGTCTTGCTCCCAGGCAGACTAAATTACTTTTTTGCCCGCTTTGAGGACAATACAGTGCCACTGACACGGCCTGCTACGAAAACATGCGGTCTCTCCTTCACTGCAGCCGAGGTGAGTAAGACATTTAAACGTGTTAACCCTCGCAAGGCTGCAGGCCCAGACGGCATCCCCAGCCGCGCCCTCAGAGCATGCGCAGACCAGCTGGCCGGTGTGTTTACGGACATATTCAATCAATCCATATACCAGTCTGCTGTTCCCACATGCTTCAAGAGGGCCACCATTGTTCCTGTTCCCAAGAAAGCTAAGGTAACTGAGCTAAACGACTACCGCCCCGTAACACTCACTTCCGTCATCATGAAGTGCTTTGAGAGACTAGTCAAGGACCATATCACCTCCACCCTACCTGACACCCTAGACCCACTCCAATTTGCTTACCGCCCAAATAGGTCCACAGACGATGCAATCTCAACCACACTGCACACTGCCCTAACCTATCTGGACAAGAGGAATACCTATGTGAGAATGCTGTTCATCGACTACAGCTCGGCATTCAACACCATAGTACTCTCCAAGCTCGTCATCAAGCTCGAGACCCTGGGTCTCGACCCCGCCCTGTGCAACTGGGTACTGGACTTCCTGACGGGCCGCCCCCAGGTGGTGAGGATAGGCAACAACATCTCCTCCCCGCTGATCCTCAACACTGGGGCCCCACAAGGGTGCGTTCTGAGCCCTCTCCTGTACTCTCTGTTCACCCACGACTGCGTGGCCACGCACGCCTCCAACTCAATCATCAAGTTTGCGGACGACAACAGTGGTAGGCTTGATTACCAACAACGACGAGACGGCCTACAGGGAGGAGGTGAGGGCCCTCGGAGTGTGGTGTCAGGAAAATAACCTCACACTCAACGTCAACAAAACTAAGGAGATGATTGTGGACTTCAGGAAACAGCAGAGGGAACACCCCCCTATCCACATCGATGGAACAGTAGTGGAGAGGGTAGCAAGTTTTAAGTTCCTCGGCACACACATCACAGACAAACTGAATTGGTCCACTCATACAGACAGCATCGTGAAGAAGGCGCAGCAGCGCCTCTTCAACCTCAGGAGGCTGAAGAAATTCGGCTTGTCACCAAAAGCACTCACAAACTTCTACAGATGCACAATCGAGAGCATCCTGGCGGGCTGTATCACCGCCTGGTACGGCAACTGCACCGCCCTCAACCGTAAGGCTCTCCAGAGGGTAGTGAGGTCTGCACAACGCATCACCGGGGGCAAACTACCTGCCCTCCAGGACACCTACACCACCCGATGTCACAGGAAGGCCATAAAGATCATCAAGGACATCAACCACCCGAGCCACTGCCTGTTCACCCCGCTATCATCCAGAAGGCGAGGTCAGTACAGGTGCATCAAAGCTGGGACCGAGAGACTGAAAAACAGCTTCTATCTCAAGGCCATCAGACTGTTAAACAGCCACCACTAACATTGAGTGGCTGCTGCCAACACACTGACACTGACTCAACTCCAGCCACTTTAATAATGGGAATTGATGGGAAATGATGTAAATATATCACTAGCCACTTTAAACAATGCTACCTTATATAATGTTACTTACCCTACATTATTCATCTCATATGCATACGTGTATATACTGTACTCTATATCATCGACTGTATCCTTATGTAATACATGTATCACTAGCCACTTTAAACTATGCCACTTTGTTTACATACTCATCTCATTTGTACATACTGTACTCGATACCATCTACTGTATCTTGCCTATGCTGCTCTGTACCATCACTCATTCATATATCCTTATGTACATATTCTGTATCCCCTTACACTGTGTACAAGACAGTAGTTTTGGAATTGTTAGTTAGATTACTTGTTATTACTGCATTGTCGGAACTAGAAGCACAAGCATTTCGCTACACTCGCATTAACATCTGCTAACCATGTGTTTGTGACAAATAAAATTTGATTTGATCACTGATGTTGTTGTCATATCTGCTGTCAAAATGAGGGTAATTGTGATGGCTGTGGAAAAAATCTGGCTGTGAGTTCTTATTGTCATATAGCGTAACCCATGTTGACTTGTAAGAATGAAGGACACATTTCAGATTTCGTCTGTCAAAATACACTGCTCAAAAAAATAAAGGGAACACTAAAATAACACATCCTAGATCTGAATGAATGAAATATTCTTATTAAATACTTTTTTCTTTACATAGTTGAATGTGCTGACAACAAAATCACACAAATTATCAATGGAAATCAAATTTATCAACCCATGGAGGTCTGGATTTGGAGTCACACTCAAAATTAAAGTGGAAAACCACACTACAGGCTGATCCAACTTTGATGTAATGTCCTTAAAACAAGTCAAAATGAGGCTCAGTAGTGTGTGTGGCCTCCACGTGCCTGTATGACCTCCCTACAACGCCTGGGCATGCTCCTGATGAGGTGGCAGATGGTCTCCTGAGGGATCTCCTCCCAGACCTGGACTAAAGCATCCGCCAAATCCTGGACAGTCTGTGGTGCAACGTGGCGTTGGTGGGTGGAGCGAGACATGATGTCCCAGATGTGCTCAATTAGATTCAGGTCTGGGGAACGGGCGGGCCAGTCCATAGCATCAATGCCTTCCTCTTGCAGGAACTGCTGACACACTCCAGCCACATGAGGTCTAGCATTGTCTTGCATTAGGAGGAACCCAGGGCCAATCGCACCAGCATATGGTCTCACAAGCCGTCTGAGGATCTCATCTCGGTACCTAATGGCAGTCAGGCTACCTCTGGCGAGCACATGGAGGGCTGTGCGGCCCCCCAAATAAATGCCATCCCACACCATGACTGACCCACCCCCAAACCGGTCATGCTGGAGGATGTTGCAGGCAGCAGAACGTTCTCCACGGCGTCTCCAGACTCTGTCACGTCTGTCACGTGCTCAGTGTGAACCTGCTTTCATCTGTGAAGAGCACAGGACGCCAGTGGCGAATTTGCCAATCTTGGTGTTCTCTGGCAAATGCCAAACGTCCTGCACGGGGTTGGGCTGTAAGCACAATCCCCACCTGTGGACGTCGGGCCCTCATACCACCCTCATGGAGTCTGTTTCTGACCGTTTGAGCAGACACATGCACATTTGTGGCCTGCTGGAGGTCATTTTGCAGGGCTCTGGCAGTGCTCCTCCTTGCACAAAGGTGGATGTAGCGGTCCTGCTGCTGGGTTGTTGCCCTCCTACGGCCTCCTCCACGTCTCCTGATGTACTGGCCTGTCTCCTGGTTGCGCCTCCGTGCTCTGGACACTACGCTGACAGACACAGCAAACCTTCTTGCCACAGCTCACATTGATTTACCATCCTGGATGAGCTGCACTACCTGAGCCACTTGTGTGGGTTGTAGACTCCGTCTCATGCTACCACTAGAGTGAAGGCACCGCCAGCATTCAAAAGTGACCAAAACATCAGCCAGGAAGCGTAGGAACTGAGAAGTGGTCTGTGGTCACCACCTGCAGAACCACTCCTTTATTGTGTGTGTCTTGCTAATTGCCTATAATTTCCACCTGTTGTCTATTCCATTTGCACAACAGCATGTGAAATTTATTGTCAATCAGTGTTGCTTCCTAAGTGGACAGTTTGATTTCACAGAAGTGTGATTGACTTGGAGTTACAT
Organism: Oncorhynchus mykiss; assembly: GCF_013265735.2. Classification (NCBI taxonomy): domain Eukaryota; kingdom Metazoa; phylum Chordata; class Actinopteri; order Salmoniformes; family Salmonidae; genus Oncorhynchus; species Oncorhynchus mykiss. Next base: position 31,927,758 of record NC_048585.1, on the reverse strand, counting down.
TGTGTTTTAAGTGTTCCCTTTATTTTTTTGACCAGTGTACATTACTCACTTTGGCTTTATGGGAGACTAATGCAATGAGGGGAAAAGTTTCATGGTAAAGATTCTGGATTCCTCTGCATGATGTTTTTACAATGGGTGTGTGACTGTAAGAGTGAGTGTTTGGGGAGAACATGGGCCAAATCCTGTCTGGGTGTCTACTCTTGGAACCATGCGAAGGGCTGCTCACCTCACAACTTTTTAAAGTCCAACTGACTGTACATTTAATTGATCATTTGAAGTGATGACAAGTTGCGCAATGAATTCCTTGGCTTGAAAACATGTAATTTTTAGTACATACGCAAGCCTCCTGGTCTTGCTTAAAATCTCATGCTCTACTACTGTCATGGTGAAGGTAAGTGTGGCCCTGGGTGACAGAGCATTGGTCTTTACTGTATCTAAGTCAGACTTTTTCAAAGGTTGACCGCTAACTAAATGACAAGGAAGTATAACCATGGATCTTATAGTCAACAGCTGGAAAACCTTAAGATCGGTGATGAGATTAACCCCATTTGCGTCTGTTACAGTAAAGCAGCATATGGAAACCAGGGATAGGGGGAATTCTAACCGGTGCCCCCACACACTGACTCTGTACCGGTACCCCCTGTATATAGCCTCGCTATCTTTATTTTACTGCTACTCTTTAATTATTTGTTACTTTTATTTCTTATTTTTGCAGGTATTTTTCTTAACCAAAAGACGCATCAATCTCCGATTTTTAAATAAGCGGAGCAAGCGAAACAACAGCTCCTCTGTCTCGTTATGTGTATCTGATGCTGTCTGGACAAACAAAATAGTATGTCATCTTTTTATCCAGACAGCATCAGATACATGGGCTATATATAGTAAGACAGAGGGGTGCTGTTAAGCTCATTCGGATGCTTTCTCCGGTGAGAGAGTTTCTTCTCCTGACAGCAGAGCCTTCTCCTGATAGTTGAAGGGGCCATGCCCAGTTGATAATCACCCCGATAATTGCCTCAACTGAACCTAAACTATAGCGAAACAACCAATTGAACCGATATAACAACATTAAATAAATGAAGTAAAGTATCATGGGGGAGAAAGGCAGAGAATGGGTGAGTTGATGAGTGAGGGGAAGCGAAAGATAATTATGTAATCACCAATTTATGAATGAGGAACAGGACAGGCATTTCTATTGTTTTGATCTATTCTAATCTCAAAATGGTATGTGCGCTATATCAGTACACCGAATCCAAGCTGTCTACTCTGGTCTACTTGGAGTACACAGTGAGAGCATGCGTCATTTTCAAATGGCAAGTAGACTAAGATGAATGGATGCACATGCTGCATTAGCATTGCTACAAAATCTGAATGAAAACGACTCTGGTGGTGGGGAAGAAATGAATCACAGCATCTCTGTCTATTCTTCTGATTCTGAGCCTCCGCCTGAACCTGCACCTCTGAGGTCTAAGCGCAAAAAAAGCCAGAACGGTGCGCACTGAGCAGATGCCTGCGCCACCACCAAGTGAAACAGGAGAGAGGAGGGACGGCCTCGTTTGGCTTGAACAAGCAGACGACAATGCTACTGGCCGATTTATCAGCTCAAAATGTCATCATTGAGAGACCAGGCCCTTGCAACTCAAGTAAAAAACATTCGCAATGCATTCGCCAGATTTCCTTGTTTGTGACATGGACATGCTCTAATGAGCTGACAATTTACTGTTTTTGACTGCTGTCATATCAAGCCTTATATTAATTATGATGCTATTATTGCTTTTGTGCTGATTTTCAGTAGTTATCAAGCACATCAAGCGCATGTTTAGGCTGCTGATGTTATCCTTATTTGACTGAGTGTCTTGGTGGTTGGGGTATTTCATTGTATTTTGTTATAGAAAGAAGCTGTTACCACGTTCCAGCACATGCTTTCTGTTTCCTAGTTGTAACAAATGCAGTCCAAGTGTTCAACACATTTTATCCTTGAATGTTTTTTAAATAGCAGTGGTCTCCAATGGGTTCATCGCAAGCACCTTAGCTCTTAGCCCAGCTATAAGTAGCTCGCCAAATATTTCTGAAAAAAGTAGCGCCATCGTGCTGATTTGCGACAATCATTCATATCATACCATTACACAGCATAGGAGTCAAGTCATACATGCCTTTTTTAAATACAATCAAGCGGTTTTATTATTATCATGTATAAGGCCGGGCGGTCAGGCCCCGTCTGATTTGGGCTGGGAATGAGAACTCAACCCCAAACTGAGTGTCAGACACCTTAAGCTCCTGGCTACTATCCAATTTAATCCATTTTGACATTATCCCTAGTTAGTTTAAGGCAATTTGAACTAAACGTAACACTGTCAATTAATTTCCAGCAATGTTGCCCCTGTGTGTCTGGTGTGGAGGGTGTGTGTGTTTGTCTCAGTCACTTAGCCAGTTAGCGGTAATGATGCCGTAGATTTACCTGGCAGAATTATATAACGATTATTTGTATCAATCGATGGGTATTTGTTTTGCGAGCTCTGTCATGACATATACAGCAACACAAACATCTCACAAAATGCACAATCAAAGGGGTGTTACACAAAAAATATTTTTTTTCCCCGCACCAACATTTTTTTTCTTCAGTAATTTAAGCATTGAAATGGACTCAGAACCTCCAATTTCATTGATTCTCTAAGAAATAATTGTTATTTTTAGAGTGGAAATCTGGAGAAAAAAAATCCCAAACCAAGGAAAATGGTTGGTAATACAAAGACTGCTTATGAAAGCTAAAAATAAAAATAAAAAAAAATTCTGAGTTACTCTGAACATGTTTCATAATTTAAAAGTAGCTCTCGTGCTAGAGAAGGTTTGAGACCTGTCCAACAGTAACAAACTAATAAAAAAAATAGTATTCTGTTACCCAAGAAGTGATTTTTCCATAAAGAAAATGTTTTAATTACACTGTTAAAATGTTGCAGCCACAATGACTGCTCATTAGCTTGAAGCGGGTCTATCGAGGCCCAGAGGATTTATTTATTTATTTATTTTTCTTTTTTCTTTTTTGTGCAACGTGCGTGCACACAGGTGGTCCTTTTTTAAACTTTAACTTTTTTTTTAACCCCACTATGGAAATTAAATGTCCTTTCAAGTAATTTGTTCTTGGGCCAGCCATGCAAGGAGTGATTAGTAGAAAGTTGCAAGAAGAGACTGGAACGAATGCGAGAAGCTTGGATGATTTTTTTTTTTTTGTGTGTGTCACTGAAAAGACACCAAGGCAAAAAAGTGTGAACAGAAAATGTGCAATCCCAAAGAGAAGTTTAGAGGCAGTTACTCTAAATCTTTAACAGCCTGAGCGTGAGCGTGCGCACACACACACACCAACAGCTAGCATGTAGCCCTTGACAGATTGATAACCGGCCCAGGCCTGCTAGGGTTGAGAGTTCACCGGCTGGACCCACAGAGTGTTGGCAAAGACACAAGCTATAAACATAAAGCTCTTAACGCCCGAAAGTGTGCACGAGAGGTAGTACATCTGAAATGTCCAGATTTATGTGAATGTCCACCCCCTTCACTTTTTAAAGTGACACCGTCCCTGTCGGTTTCTGCCTCGTTTGTTCCTTGTGTTTTTGTGGGTGTGTTTGTTTCAAGGCTGTCTAAAAGTGTCATCAGGTTTCCTGCCTATGGTGTTTGATGCCAGTGAAGCCTGATGCCTGGCCTGTAAGGATGTCACGGTTAGGAACAGGAAATTATGTTTTCAGACAGAAAAAGGGCATCTGTTACTGTTTGTGTACAGGGACATTGAGTCCTATTCAGGGGCATTGAGTTATATCTGTAATATACTTTTGATTTGAGATCCGCCTCCCTTTTTCCCCGCTCGCTCGCTGTTTCTTGATGAGGTGCCTAATAGGTGGGAGATATGATGTTCTGACTGATTATGATGCTCAGACGGTTTTTAGTCTGGGAAAGTTTGCTTGTATGGTACTATACTGTAATGCTGTAATCATGGAAACAAATATGTCAATGGTCTCAAGCTATTTTGGAAAACTTGACGTTTCAGCCTTCCTCAATCAAATCAAATGTATTTATATAGCCCTTCGTACATCAGCTGATATCTCAAAGTGCTGTACAGAAACCCAGCCTAAAACCCCAAACAGCAAGCAATGCAGGTGTAGAAGCACGGTGGCTAGGAAAAACTCTAGGAAGAAACCTAGAGAGGAACCAGGCTTCTGGCTGTGCCGGGTGGAGATTATAACAAAACATGGCCAAATGTTCATAAATTACCAGCATGGTCAAATAATAATAATCACAGTAGTTGTCGAGGGTGCAGCAAGTCAGAACCTCAGGCGTTACACTGGCAATACTATAGTGTCTATAAGAACATCCAATAGTTAAAGGTATATAAAATACAAATGGTATAGAGAAATAGTCCTATAAATACTATATTAACAACCTAAAACCTCTTACCTTGGAATATTTAAGTCTCATGTTAAAAGGAACCACCACCTTTCATATGTGCTCATGTTCTGAGCAAGGAACTTAAATGTTAGCTTTTTTACATGGCACACGTTACTATCTTCTCCAACACTTTTGTTTTAAACCAAATTGAACATTTAATTATTTATTTGAGGCAAAATTGATTTTATTGATGTTTTATATTAAGTTAAAATAAGTGTCAATTCAGTATTGTTGTAATTGTCATTATTACAATAAAAATAAAATAAAAAAATGGCCGTTTTTTTATTTTATTTATTTTTATTTATTTTTAAATTTTTAAATATTCGGTATCGGCTTTTTTGGTCCTCCAATAATCGGTATTGGCGTTGAAAAATCATAATCGGTCAACCTCTACCCCACACCACTAGAGGGATATCTTCAACAACCAACTTACCATCCTGAGACGAGGCCGGGTATAGCCCATAAAGATCTCCGGCACAACCCAAGGGGGGGCGCCAACCCAGACAGGAAGATCACATCAGTGACTCAACCCACTCAAGTGACGCACCCCTCCTAGGGACGGCATGAAAGAGCACCAGTAAGCCAGTGACTCAGCCCCTATAATAGGGTTAAAGGCAGAGAATCCCAGTGGAAAGAGGGGAACCGGCTAGGCAGAGACAGCAAGGGCGGTTCGTTGCTCCAGAGGCTTTCCGTTCACCTTCAAATGAACAGATTATTCTGAGGTTGTTTTGACTGCATACTGTTGTGACTACGTACTTTTCTCTGTTGGTGAAAAACAAGTGTAATGGTATACACAGGTGGCCACTACAACGGATACCTTTTTATAATTCTACAGAATTTAGGTGATACTGGAGAAGCTATTTTTCTAGTCGTCTCTACACGGGTCATATCAAGCCTGTAGAGAATCTTTTTCTGTCTGGAAACTCACCTAGTCTACTGTGTGGTGAAAGGTTATAAGCTCTGAAAGTTGTGATCTTGTCTCATTAGTCTCTTTCCCATTTCTTTCCTCACAGGGCCAAGTATTTCCGAGGGAAGAAGTTGAACGGGGAGTACGACATCCGGGTGGAGCAGGTTGGTGGCGTTAGAGCTGGAGGGACTGATGACTTGGCTCAGATGAGGGATTGGGTTATGTTAGCTCAGCTGATGCCCCTCCTGGGTGATTGACTTGACCCACATCTTTCACAATTATTTTTTTCTTTTTTACCCCATCATCCACTAAGAATCCAAGCTGTTTATTCAAGAACCATTAGGATAGCATGTGAGAGCTTGAACAGCTGGGTAGCAGCAGGTATTACATACTTATTAGACACTAAGTACAAGACCTTTTTACTCCCATGCCCCAGTTAGCCTGTTATCATGTTGGCATGCTCTGGTGTGTGTACAGTATGTGCTTGGCTGCCTGATGGAATGTACTTATTTTTATGTACTCGTCTTCTCAGCATTGGATTACATGCAGGGAGGATTTAAATGTTTATTGGACTCGTGTCAGAAGCAGTCCCTTACAGTTCTGAGTCGACACTTTTTTTTAATTTTTTTTTTTTATTAGAAACTAGCAATGACCGTAGTTTGATTTTCATTCTGCACTGTGTTAACACATCCTAATGGTTTCTCTGATTCTCCCATCAGGTAGCTCTTTTACAAATGTTTTGTCAGACCAACTATCCCCTGAAGTAACGAGTTCGTAACCCTGTAGCACAAATACGGCAGTTTTTTTAATGGCATTTATATAAAAAATATATATATATATGAAAAGATGCCGTCAGTGCCAATGTATACGCAACTGTCTAGACATAATATTTTCAGTGGGTAGATAACATCTAATTTCCCTCCTAAAATTTTGGCCATACATCCGCAAGCGATTGGGCAGACCGGAGTCGTTGTCTTTGAAATTAAGTGGTGGGATTTATTTGGAGAAGGAAAAAGCGAACTACAAAAGACCAGACCAGGGACTATATACGCTGTCTGTTTGCTCAACACTCTGTTGTTTTCATTCTCAGTAATATTGAGACTGTAGCCGGGCTAGTGGGGCTTGGAGTTCTGAGTTAAAATCATGTTTTTTTTTTTAAAGAGATGTGAAATATGGGGGCTCTGCTTTTTTGTAGCAGTTTGTGGCATTGCTGAGAGCAAAGCCAAATAAAAACATGTGGCAGCTCTTAATTAGGACCCTTAAATCAAGAGTGACGGGACCGCTATGGGGGGGGGGCGCACCCTCAAGCCCCCTAAACCCTTGTTCTTTTTGCCAGACCCTCTGCTGTTTCCCAGAAGTCCTCCTCGCAGGGTAACAAGTCAGATGCTATTTGCCCACCGCCTCCAACCTTCCCGCCCTACACAGCCCAGCCGGACCCCTCGCCGGTTGTTAGTAGTACATCTAACATAAAGCTCAAGGATGAAGGAAACCCAATCCCTGTTTGAATAGTTGGATCAATGTGATGGGATGATGAGCCCTTTTTTTTTATTTTTTTTTTTAGAAAACTCCAGTTAAAAACAGAGCCACCTTGCTCTCTCGCTCTTTTCCTCCCTTTCCTACATCCTTAGCTTAGCTCTGCAGTGCTGTCGTCTCTCACTCTGCTCTGAACTCAACTTGTGCCCAACGCCAACCTAGCTAGCTCTCTCCTGCTCTTCACCCAGCTGCTGCCATATAAGGTGCCAGTCTGAGGCACAGGCAGTGTACGGGCTACCCATAGCAGTGTCTGATAGCTGAGGGAGAGAAGGAGGAAGAGGCCTATTGAGGTCTGGAACACTACATGAACAAAAGTATGTGAACACCTGCTCGTCGAACATCTCATTCCAAACTCATGGGCATTAATATGGAGTTTGTCCACCCTTTGCTATAACAACCTCCACTCTTCTGGGAAGGCTTTCCACTAGATGTTGGAACATTGCTGCGGGGACTTGCTTCCGTTCAGCCGCGAGCATTAGTGAGGTCGGGCACTGATGTTGGGAGATTAGGCCTGACTTGCAGTCGGCGTTCCAATTGATCCCGCAGGTGTTCGATGGAGTTGAGGTCAGGGTTCTTCCACACCGATCTCGACAAACCATTTCTGTATGGACCTCTCTTTGTGCACTGGGGCATTGTCATGCTGAAACAGGAAAAGACCTTCCCTGAACTGTTGCCGCAAAGTTGGAAGCACAGAATCGTCTAGAATGGCATTGTATGCTGTAGCTTTAATATTTCCCTTCTCTGGAACTAAGGGGCCAACCCAAACCTTAACTGCCCCAGACCATTATTCTTCCTCCACCAAACTTTACAGTTGGCACTATGCATTGGGGTAGGTAGTGTTATTTTGGCATCCACAAAACCCACATTTGTCCGTCGGACTGCCAGATGGTGAAGTGTGATTCATACTCCAGACAGCGCGTTTCCACTACTCCAGAGTCCATTTGCGGCGAGCTTTATTGTGCTGACATTGCTTCCACAGGCAGTTTGGAACTCCGTAGTGACGGTTGCAACCAAGGAGAGACACATTTTTACGCACTTTAGCACACTGTGGTCCCATTCTGTGAGCTTGTGTGGCCTACCACTTCGCAGCTGAGCCGTTGTTCCTCCTACATGTTTCCACTTCACAATAACAGCACTTACAGTTGACCGGGACAGATCTAGCAGGGCAGAAATTTGACGAACTGATTTGTTGAAAAGGTTGCATCCTATGACGGTGCCACGGTGAAAGTCACTGAACTCTTCAGGAAGGCCATTCTACTGCCTATGTTTGTTTATGGAGAAGACATGGCTGTGTGCTCGATTTTATACTTGTCAGCAACGGGTGTGGCGGAAATAGCAGAATCCACTCATTTGAAGGGGTGTGCACAAATTTGTGTATATATAGTGTATCTCTTGATATGTCCCTTTCCCCAACCCCATTAAAATATTTCAGTTGTGAGCATGTTGTCATAAATCACTCCTCCACACGGCCGAGGCCCTGCTTTGAAGGTTTACTTTCTTGAAGCCTTGACATGTATAAAACCCTTAACACTTAAACACAGATTACAAAATGTCTTCAACACACTCTACATTGCACTATGCAGATTACAAACAGAGCTCTGGGCCTTTTTTATATTCAGCTTATAGCTAAGCTCTATATCGGTGTCACCTTGTGCCTGAATAGTCCTTGCATATACTCTTCACGCTCATGTTTCACTGGGTTGCATGAGAGAGCAGTGCATCAATTGAAAGTTTGGTCCCACCTAACATTAATCAAATGCATCATTGTGCTCCCTAAATTTCACGAGTTCCATAAGAATGAGCGTTATCATCTAGCGTGAAGCTAGCTTCAGCCATGTCTGCAAGTAGCCATATATAAGAGTGTGAACAAAGCCCCCCCACCTTCTTGAGGCCAGATGCTGCCCTAGGTACCACAGGTATCCTGCCTCATGACAGATGTTGCCCTAGGTACCACAGGTATCCTGCCTCATGCCAGGCACATCCAACTGAACTCGTTCCCAGGGTTTTCATTTGGCACAGATCTGCCTTGAGCTGCTGCCCAGATCCTCATTGACTTACCCTCTGGGAGTCTTATCAATCTCTCAATAAGTGCTCCAAGATACCCAGCACCTTTTGACTGTGCCCACTCTTATCCTCTACACACTTGTGCTAGGAGATAGTGTGTGTTCAGTTTGCTGATGTGCTCTAAAGGGACATACACAGGGCTTATGTTTTTCCCCCCGATCTCCCACAGTGCCCGTTTGTCTCTTTTTGAAGTCTATTGGATGTGTGCTGCTTTTCTCTGCTTGGGGGCTAAGCAGTGCCAAGCTGAGGATCTCGATCATGACTTTCAGTTTCTTTCCCCTGTGAGTGATGTTTTTTCCCAAGGCTGCTTGCTTGCTTCATCTGCGTCAATGCGACGCTAACGTCACAGACATGATTCCAAATGGAATAATAGCCGTCTACTGGGTGCATGTTGGTACTCGACAACCCTTGTTCATGAGTAGAGGAGGGGAGTATTACATTTTACGGAATTGGGCAAATGACGTGATTAGAACGTCCGGGAGGTTCGATTGCGACTGTATAAAAGCCTGTTTCTCTTGGTTCCCATCCACCGTCCAACGAGTTCTAGACGGGTCAGAAGGGAAAACATCTGCTCACCAGGCCTATGACCTCAGTGAGGACAGAATTCCTGCTCTGCTCCCCTCCACCTTGTTTTTCCTTACCCTTAGTAATCGACTCACGTCCCCCCCCCCCCCCCCCCCCCTCAGGGCATCTGTGTTGATGTTGTTACAAGATTGATGTTCAGCACTGGCAAACTGTACAAAGACTCCTGCTGCCCTTTCTTGACCAACTTGAGCAAGTGCAGCTCTGCCCTATATAGGCGATACGAAGGTCGCTATTATGGAAAGGTTGTTGCTCTCTTCAGACTCCTGCCTTACTATGCTGCACACGTTTGTTCAGATAAATGAGGTGAAGTGTATCTAGTCCAGGTAAACAAGTCATTTCTGTTGTAGAAAAAACGGCTGTGTTTGGACCCAAAAGAAACCACAAGATGGGTGCCTTCCTTTGCCTACCCCACATCTATTTTTATCACCAGGAGCTATTTTAGGTTTCCCACTCCGACTGTTACTTTTGTGTGTGTGTATATATATATCGAAAGGGATCTGGTCAGGCTGTTTATTTTACAGGAGATATAATGGGCCCTTTAATGATTGGATGGTAGGGGGGAGGAGCAGGCGGTTTAGGCTAAATGCAGCTCAGACATGAAGGGGTCAGCAGAGAATCCTTTCTGTGAAAGAGGGTTTGCCACAGTTCTAGGAGTTTGTTTATCAGTACCCTGTGTACTAAGAGCATGACACCTCATACAGAACTGAATTGTTCTAGAACTGTTGCAGATGTCAATATCAATCACAGGCTTTTTGCCAGCAGAAGCTGGCGGAGTTCGAGTAAAATCACTTATCACGCTATGAATGTTAGGATAATGCTTTAGATTTGTATGTGGTTTTACTCCAGACCACCAAAGTTCTCGTTTGTCACCTGACCATAGCGAAAGGCATCTTGTGCACCTGAACCTCAATGACACTCATTAGCAGAATTCTAAAAATACTCCCAAAGATTTCAGATTAGCGCTGTGTGATGTTAGTGAGGGCCAGAAGGGGAGGAGAGAGGGAGATTGAGGGGGGCATATTTGGAGTATTGCTGTGTTATGTGCTGTCCACTTGTCCTGGGGCCCTGTGTGTGTGGTACAGTTGGGCAGAGTGCTCTCAGCGTTCTGATTTAATACCCTCCGCCAGCTGTTCAGAGGGCCTAATAGACTTTAAAATACACAAACACTCTCATACACTAATTCAAATAAAATTGTACTTGTCACATGCCCCAAATACAACAGGTGTAGACCTTACAGTAAAATGCTTACTTACAAGCCTTAACCAACAATGGAAAAAATACCTAAAAAATAAGTCGCAAATAAAGAGCAGCAGTAAAATAACAATAGTGAGGCTATATAATCAGGGGGTACTGGTACAGAGTCAATGTGCGGGGGCACCGGTTAGTCGAGGAATTTGTGCACAAGTTAGAGTGCACATGCATAACTCCATCTCAAGTGAAGATTTGCCCGAGACCGCTACAAGGATGGAACACTACAGAGCCCCGAGAGACTTTAATCAGTTCAATCATGGAACACTCTTCTTGAGGCCAGGGTAGGGTTTTAACAACAAAACATTTAGGACAGGAGTACTTCAGATCCTCTTCCTCGACTATTAAAAGGTTGTGGTAGACAACTGTTGCCATTATTTGGTGTGAGTCACATTTAGGCACTCTGAGAAGAGTCCTAGAAAGATGGCTTTCTGGCCGGAGTGCTTGGTATGTTGGGTACCAGCATCCGACTGTACTACAGCCTCCTGGCACATTTTAGAAATACTGCAATTGTTCTGGCAACACAGAGATCCGCATTTTTAAATGACATCAATGACGATAGCAGTGGGGGTTAGAGGAAGGCAGATTTTGTGCACTGGGGGCAGTTAAAGGGGAGAGAAGGCAGTTCCCATGTATCCTGTCCTGTTTCCCTTTCCCAGGGTGAGAGCTGCTCTAACACACAGTTGAATCTATTACCCTGATGGTAACCATGGCATTGTCAAACGGCCCCGTGTCCCGGGCACTTGCCCCAGTCACACAAATGGCTCATCCATAACTGTCCCATGACATAGGGCCTCACCCAGCCAGCCAATAGCAGGAGTTGTGGAGTGTTTTTGGTTGTTGCCAGAAACTAGCCCACTCTTCTGGTTTTATCTGGTCACAGCAAATGTCAACGTCTGCCCCTCTTGAGGGATTGCAATTTGCCAGATTGCAGATCTGTGTACTGGAATGTGTGGCATGTGTGTAGATGTTTGTGTGTTTCTCTGTGCATTTGTGTGTGTGTGTGTGTGTGTGTCATTTAAGAGTCTTTCTTGGTGACGGCAAAGCATTGTGCCGAGCACACAGATGTTTCGTTGAGAGGCGGGTATCAGTGGAGAGGAGCTAAGGAGAGGAAGGGAGCCAAGTTCCAGTGTGTTGTCTTTGAGGCACATTGGGAGTGGCGCCTTGCTGTCCTGTAAATAAGATTAGGGCATTTACTCGCCCCCTGCTCTCTATTCCTCTGTGAGCGCAACACAATAATAAAAAGAGGGTGGGTTCATACAAAATAAATTACTGTTTTCTTAAGTTGGCACATTGTTCTGGAAGACATGCACTCCCATAGTTTGTTTGTGCTGGCCACAGAGTTGAAAGGAAGGCATATATATATATATATATATATATATATATATATATATATATATATATATATATATATATATATATATATATATATATATATATATATATATATATATATATATATATATATATATATATATATATATATATATATATATATATATATATTTTTTTTTTTTATTGAGCATTTTGATTAGGATTCTGTAGTATATTGGTTGCAACAAATTGTACAGAAGACACTGTTTTCTATTCAAATAAAAGGCCTTAGCCTGCATCCTTTCCTACTAAGTATCCACTCTGCGGAGACCCATATAGCTGAAGGGCTTTTGCTGGAAATGCTGGTGCACAAATAACAAACACTAGAAGTTAAGGAAAGTTATGGTCTCTTCAGGTTGTGGCCTTTTTCAAGATTGCCACATATCCGTGAGGTTTCAGAATGCTTTTCAGGTTCGAGGACAAGCTCATGTTTCTCCAATACTTCAGAGGCTGAACTCACAATGCCTGAATGGGAACTTTAAGTCATCCATGTTCTGGGGCGTTTTTGTCATCCACGTTCATCGGCCCAAATACAATGCTTACACAGATGGCTTTTGTTTTTCTATTTGCATAGCACATGTTCTAACGACCTTCTGTGGCTTTACTTTGACAAAGTTCGTATTAACACTAGAGCAGCTAAACCATGTCGGTCCCATCTTGTTTGCCTCTACCACAATCTGAATATACAAACATTAAGAACACCTTTCTAATATTGACTTAAACCCCCCGCTTTTGCCCTCAGAACAGACTCAATTTGTCAGGGCATGGACTCTACAAGGTGTCGAAAGCGTTCCACAGGTGTGCTGGCCCAGGTTGCGTCCCACAGTTGTCAAGTTGGCTGGATGTCATTTGGGTGGTGAACCATTCTTGATAGACATGGGGAAACTGTTGAGCGTGGAAAAACCCAGCAGCGTTGCACTTCTTGATACTAACCGGTGTGCTTGGCACCTACTACCATAACCCATGCCAAAGGCACTATAATATTTTTGTCTTGCAAAATCCATGTCTCTATTGTCTCGGCTTTTAACGTCCTTCTTTAAAGTCCTTCCTTCATCTACACTGATTGAAGGGGATTTAACAAGTGACGTCAATAAGGGATCATAGCTTTCACCTGGATTCACCAGGTCAGTCTATATTATGGAAAGTTCATAATGTTTTGTACACTTTGTGTACCTTGTTTATTCAGATTGGTGTCTCATTGGTTAACCATATAGCCTTTACAAATAGTGAATTATTGAATTTGGCCCACTACGATCCCATGTATATTCCTCTTATGACAAATGACGATACCACCACGACAAATGACGATACCACCACCACGCTGTAATGTTGTGTTTTGGGGTCAACCAGATCTGCCAAATTAGATTTTTTTTCATAGTTGAAAAGGGGCAGGCCTACACATTGAGAACCCATTAAAATTCCTGCATTAGTGTCACTCTACATACTTAAAAGTGATGTTAAATCTGACACATGTTACCGCTAGAAGTCTGAGGTCAACATCTTGCTGATCTCTCGGCGGGGCTTTTGGTTTCTCTAATGGGAGCACCTAGCTAGGACTTGGAGGGCTTAAGACGAGCTCTACTTTGACTTTGTAACATTGGCCTGTAACATCCCACACTGCAGTATATGGACTGAAACCAATCCTTCTTGACCTTTGACCCCTAACCCTCACCTCACCTTCCATCCTGAGTAGACTGTCCTCCTCAGTGACTGGTCTCCATCTCCACAGCGCTAACATGATGGCAGCATGTTCACAGTAAAGTAGGGCAGGAATGTTGTCTTTTTTCTTTAGGATTCATTAGCTTTTTGTCCCTCAGTGAAGCTAAATCAAATCAAAATGTATTTACCACATGCGCTGAATACAACAAGTGTAGACTTTACCATGAAATGCTTACTTAAAAGCCCTTAACCAACAGTGCAGCTCAAGAAGAAGAAAATATTTACCAAGACGACAAAAATAAAAAGTAATAATAAAAAGTAACACTAACGAGGCACCGGTACCAAGTCAGTGTGCGGGGAAACAGGCTAGTTGAGGTAATCTGTACATGTAGGTGGGGGTGAAGTGACTATACATAGGTAACAAACGTGAGTAGCAGCGGGGGGGGGGGGGGGGGGGGGGGGGGGGGGGGGGGGGGGTCAGTCAATGTAAATTATCTGGTGCCGATTTTTATGAATTCTTCAGCAGTCTAATGGCTAAGTGGTAGAAGCTGTTGAGAAGTTTTTTTGGTCCTAGACTTGGTGCTCTGGTACCGCTTGCCGTGTGGTAGTAGGGAAAACAGAACTTGGGTGACTGGGGTCTCTGACAATTTTATGGGCTTTCTTCTGACACCGCCTATTATGTATGTCTTGGATGGCAGGAAGCTTGGCCCTAGTGATGTAATGGGCCGTTTTCACTACCCTCTGTAGCGCCTTATGGTCAGATGCCGAGCCGTTGTCATACCAGGGATGAGGCAACCGGTCAGGATACTCTCGATGGTGCAGCTGTAAAACCTTTTGAGGATCTGGGGACCCATGCCAAATTTGTTCAGTCTCCTGGGGGGGTTGTCGTTCTCTCTTCATGACTGTCTTGGTATGTTTGGACCATGATAGTTCGTTGGTGATGTGTACACCAAGGAACTTAACACTCTCGACCCGCTCCACTACAGCCCAGTTGATATTAATGGGTGCCTGTTCGGCCTGCCTTTTCCTGTAGTCCACGATCAGCTCCTTTGTCTTGCTCACATTAAAGGAGAGGTTGTTGTCCTGGCACCACACTGCCAGTTCTCTGACCTCTCTATAGGCCATCTCATCATTGTCGGTGTTCAGGCCTACCACTGTTGTGTCGTCAGCAAACTTAATGATGGTGTTGGTGTCGTGTTTGGCCACACAGTTATGGGTGAACAGGGAATACAGGAGGCGACTAAGCGTGGCAGATGTATTATTGCCTACTCTTACCACCTGGGGGCGGCTCGTCAGGAAGTCCAGGATCCAGTTGTAGAGGGAGCTGTTTAGTCCGAGTCCTTAGCTTAAGGGTGAGCTTTGGGGGCACTATGGTGTTGAATGCTGTGCTATAGTCAAAGAATAGCATTCTCACATAGGTGTTCCTTTTGTCCAAGTGAGAAAGGGTGGTGTGGAGTGCGATTGAGATTCCATCATCTGTGGATCTGATGGGGAGGTATGTGAATTGGTGTGGGTCTAGGGTGCTGGTACCATCTGTCATGGTACCAACAGCCAAACAAGGTCACCAAGGTCAAAAACAAAGACATGAACCCAGCATATGATCAAAAACAATCCCAAACTGAATTAACTGCAGGGATTTTTTTTTTTTTTAAATATGTAAAATGTGTTTTTAAATTTAGAGTTTAATTCCTTCCTGATTCCTGGTTTAGGACAGCATCATTCATTGGCCAGTCTCTCTGGTTCTCAATCATAAATATGGTGTATTTTATCAGCCCTGACTTTAGCAGACATGCCATATATGGAGAATGTCATGCGTTTGGATATTATGCTCTTGGGTTCACCATGGATGGGGAAAGTGGCTGTGTCCCAATACCAAGTTTCCCCAAAGGGCCACACCCATTGCATGTTCCTGAATGTACTGTGCGGTATTTACCCTGCAGAAAAATGTACTAACGGCTAATATAATGTATGTGACTTGTGTCTGGGTTGAAGTGGATGTATGTAGATTTGGAATCTACTGAATTTATTACATTTGGGTACAATATGCGTTTAACGTGTCCCCTTGCAAGGTGCTGTCCTGAGAACACGGTCAGCAAGTGAGCGACTAAAACCGGATTCATTGGAGCTAAATCTCTGGAGCAAATCTATTTCAAACCTGTAATTACAGGAGGCAATGGAGGCACTTGGCCCCTAATGCCCCATTCTAGTCCCTCTGTTCCCAGAGCTCTCTTCCAGACAGGCCAAGCTGCAGTGTCCCTTCCCCTCCAGAGAGGATCTCTGCTCTGCCTGGGAGTTCGATCAAGTCATTAAGTAGCTGCCTGGGCTCAAGCCTCCCTCCCTGTCACAAGGCCTCTGCTGCCCTGTCCTCTCTGGGAGGCCACAGACAGACTCTGGATAACTTGATTAGTCTCTCTTTCGCTCTCTCTCGCGAAGCTCTCTCTCCCACCCCACCCATCACAGAGAAATAGTATAGCTAGCTGGTCTGCCATAATATAATAGAGACAGTAGATCTAGCTGGTCTGCCATAATATAATAGAGACAGTAGATCTAGCTGGTCTGACCTAATATAGTAGAGACTGTAGATGTAGCTGGTCTGCCATAATATAGTAGAGACTGTAGATGCAGCTGGTCTGCCATAATATAGTAGAGACAGTAGATGTAGCTGGTTTGCCATAATGTAATAGAGACAGTAGATCAAGCTGGTCTGCCATAATATAGTAGAGAAATACTATTACCACCCATTGACCTCATTGACTTGGGGTTTCTCGTTATAGTAACTCTATGGTCCCTCATGCCCCTAGAGAAGGGGTGACTTGAGCTTAAGTGGTAGAGCCTACCACTCACATGACGACATAGGTTATCAGTGATGGGTGTTATCTGTTGCAAACTACTTTGATGTTTCCCACTCACATCTAAGCGTGCGTGTGTGTGTGCGTGGAATGTTTTACTCATATAGTTCAAAGATGTCTTTTTTTTAACAGAAAGCCAGAAAGGCTTTTTATGTTAATGCTGAAAGTTAGGACTTTTTTTTATGTTTAAGGCCTATAGACACACATGTAAATTGTGTTTTACAGTCATTTGATACTTCTATCGCCCAGTGAATGTGTATAACTCAGCGTGGTGTTTTTCTCCTTGTTTCACAGGCGGAGTTCTCCGAGATCAACCTGGCTTCGTACATGAGCACTGGGTGTATGATTGATATGCAGGCCATAAGAGGAGGAACCAAAGTGGTCAGGTAAGGTAACAAATAGATGGAGAGAGGTAAAGAGAGTGGCCCCTGTGTCAGTCAATAGCTCTGTTCCAACGCATTTGCCCACGCATCTTCAGTCTGCCTCAGTGGGTCCGGACAATGGCTCCAGTTATTCCCTTCAACAGCCATCAGCTACATTGTAGTTGTGTGTGTGTGTGTGTGCGCGCATTTGCTTTCAGTCACAAAAAAGGGATGTCACAATAGATGATGGAGCCGGTGGGAAATTATATGACAAGGACTGGCTATTACTGTCACGCAAAACATGTCTGTGAATACCTCTGAAACGAAGTTCAGCATCGAAAGCACCCAACCTTTTTACCTCTGTATCCTTCCTCTCAGCTCAAACACTACTTCTCAGACTTCCAGAATTCCCTCCTTTTGCTCTGTGTTCCATACTACAGCAAGATTCCAAACTGGAATAGTCTTCACACAACTTCTTTACATACCAACTTCTTCCTCTGTGGGCTGCAGTGGAGCTGTGTTTCTGGTAGTTTGGGAGTTGACGTCACCACCTGCCTCTCTCTTCCTTCATGTAGCAGGGTCAATTAGATCAGCTAATGAGGTGCATGCTGCTATGGAGCGTCAGACCACTGCTTGTTTCACAGCCTTCTGGGGAATGCACTAGCCTGGTCCCAGATCTGTTTGTGCTGTCTTGCCATCTGCATAACATTAATCTGGGACCAGGCTAGTAATTTACTACTCGGCTCTATGCTGGCATTGCTACGATACTTTATCGCGATAATGAATGCTGTTTTTCTTCTTTACACATCTGAAAAAATCACCTACTGGTTTGGATCTGGCAGTTGTACAGGAAATGTTAAGGAAACATTCTGGCCTTGTGTAGTTTGAAGCAGTTTGAAGTTAAGTCAAGGATACACAGTGGCTAGACTAGATGGGTTGTAGGGTTGTGTATCATGCCTTTCTGTCGTAGCTTGTCTGGGAGGTGGATGCCTGCCTGGCTGTCCGTTACTGAGATTATTGTATTGCTTGCCTGTGTTATGTAGTCAATTCCCATGGATTGACTGCAATAAAGAGTCAATGCCCACATGAAAAATACTACAGTAATTACTATAGAATTCTGTAGAATACTATACTTCACACTAGGGCTAATCCCAATTAGTCGACTGGTCGATTGTTTTAGTAGAGCTTTTGGAAACAACTGCTCATTCAAAGGTTTTTATTTTTTACTGTTTTCTACATACATAAATAACACATGGAATGAAGTAACCAAGAAAGTGTTAAACAAATCAAAATATATTTTATATATGAGATTTTTCAAAGTAGCCACCCTTTGCCTTGATGGCAGCTTTGCACACTCTTGGCATTCTCTGAACCAGCTTCATGAGGTGGTCACCTGGAATGCATTTCAATTAACAGGTGAGCCTTGTTAAGTTAATTTGTGGAATTGCTTTCCTTTATGTGTTTGAGCCAGTCAGTTGTGTTTTGACAAGGTAGGGGTTTTATACAAAAGATTGGTATTTTAACAAATAGGGCAAAGTTCATATTATGCCAAGAACAGCTCAAATACACGAAGAGAAACGACAGTCCATTACTTTCAGACATGAAGGTCAGTCAATTCGGAACATTTCAAGAACTTTGAAAGTTTCTTTAAGGGCAGTTGCAAAAACCATCAAGCGCTATGATGAAACTGGCTCCCATGAGGAACGCCACAGGAAAGGAAGACCCAGAGTTACCTCTGCTGCAGAGGATAAGTTCACTAGAGTTACCAGTCTCAGAAATTGCAGCTCAAATGAACTCAAGGATTTAAGTAACAGACACATCTCAACATCATAGGCCGTCATTGTAAATACGAATTTGTTCTTAACTGACTTGCCTAGTTAAAGAATAAATCAATAAAAAATCAACTGTTCAGAGGAGACTGTGTGAATCAGGCCTTCATGGTCGAATTGCTGCAAGGGAACCACTACTAAAGGACACCAATAAGAAGAAGAGACGCGGATTACACATTTTGGGGAATATTCAGAGGTGGAAACTTTCCGTGGGAATTAACGGTAATATATGGGAATCAATATTAATACATTTAAATGTAGATGTTTTTTTACATTGGATATATTTACCATATCATATGTAGACAGAAACATAAACCTTTTACCTTATCATAAGTAGACATAATTGCAAATGATAAACTCCTTCCAAAAGGAAAAAATAAACCATTTAGTTATGAATTGAACTTCAAATGCGTTGACTTTTCACATGGGATGATTTCACTGAACATCAAAAGAAAGGGAATATTGAATGATCCATCGCATCTCCCAAAAACTTTCAACATGCATCTGTAAAATGATAGTCTAGAAACTAAAGCTTTGGTTGTCTTCCTCTCAGGCTTCCTCTCAGGCTTCCATCTCTTCTCCTTGGACCTCCTCAACGTCAGACTCTAAGGCCTCATCTTCGCTGTCACTTTCCAACCTGGTTGAGGATGGCTTGTCAGGCTCAAAAAGCCTCACATTTTCTCGGATGGCCACCAATTTTTCAACCCTTGTATTGGTCAGCCAGTGTGTTCCTAAACGAGGACTAGTTGCGCTCTGAGGCGGCTTGATGTTGGTGGGATTTGGAGGATGATGGAGGCAACAGAGGAAAGGGCCTCAGATCCACAAAGTCCTTGCTTCTCCATCCCAAAGCCATCCCAAAGCCCTTGCTTGGAAGTGTACTTCGCCAGACTGCCATGAACCTTGCCCTTATCCAGGCCAAGGTGGCGAGACACGGTAGTGATGACACCATAGGCCTTGTTGAGCTCTGCACCAGACAGGATGCTCTTGCCAGCATACTCGGGGTCCAACATGTACGCTGCGGCGTATGGGCTTCAGGCAGAAGTCTTCACGCCTTTTGATGTATTTCAGAACTGCAGTTTCCTCTGCTTGGAGCAACAGTGAAGTGGGCAGGGCAGTACGTATTTCTTCTCTTACATCTGCAAGCAGAGTCTGAACATCAGACAGGATGGCATTGTCTCCCTCAATCTGTGCAATGGCTGCTGCTATAGATTTCATGCTGCTTACCACTCTCTCCAAAAATACATAATCCAGGAGGATCCTCTTGATGGGGCTGTCCATATCGGCAGACTGTGATATGGCCATTTCTTGGAGAGACTCCTTCCCCTCCAGGAGACTGTCAAACATGATGTCAACACCACCCCAACGGGTGTTGCTGGGCAGCTTCAATGTGGTCTCTTATTCTTCTCACTTTGCTTGGTGAGGTAGCTTGCTGCTATAACTTGATGCTTCACATACCTAACCATTTCCTTGGCTCTCTTGTAGAGTGTATCCATTGTTTTCAGTGCCATGATGTTCTTGAGGAGCAGATTGAATGCATGAGCAGCACAGCCAATTGATGTGAGGGTAGGACTCCTCCACTTTAGACCAAGCAGCCTTCATGTTTGCAGCATTGTCTGTCACCAGTGCAAATGCCTTCTGTGGTCCAAGGCCATTGATGACTGCCTTCAGCTCATCTGCAATGTAGAGACCCTTGTGTCTGTAGAATACTGGTTGAGGTGATGTAGTTAATTATTCCTTCCCCACGAACATTCGAACTTTGCATCCAGTAAATGAATAGATAAAGCATGTCTGGTTGGGTGTATGCTGAGAGGTGTATGCTGGGCAAAGAACATTCAGAAATCTCTTCCAATACACATTGCCTGTGAGTATCAGATGTGAACCAGTTGCATACACAGCTCGAGCAAGACATTCATCAGCATTTCTCTGACTACTAGTTTTTAAAAAAACTTCTGATTCCAGGAGGACCAAGAGCTGTTGCTATCGATAAGGTGTCTGACCTCAAAAAGAAGTAGAGGGACTTTTGTCAGAGGTTGCTTGTTGTGAGCGCTGAGGGAACGTTATGCACTTGGCCAGATTATTCTCCATCTTTTGTTGTGTTCGTCACATATGATTTGGCACAGTATTTGCAAATGTACACAGCTTTTCCTTCTAAATTAGCTGCAGTGAAATGTCTCCACACATCAGATGTTGCCTGTGGCATTTTCTTGTAAAGATTGGAAAAAAATGAGTAAAACTAACCGAAATACAATTCCATGTACAGATAAATAGTTAAGCAGTTAGATTAAACAACTCCTTTGTAAGATACATGTATGGAAACAGGTGAATTAAAACTGTTGGCAAGCTAAAAACCCACATGGTAGCAAAAACTAACAAACAGAAATTGTTAACAAGTTAGAAATTATTTAAACACACTTTGCTGTAGGCTACTATTTACTAGTTAACGAAACATAATTTAAAATATATTCACCCCATCCAGTATTGTAATCAAAACTGACCAGAATGAAAGTAGTCCTTGGCTCAGACAGTGTAGTAGTGTGGGCTCAATAGCATCTCATTAGTGTGCAAGATCTTGAGAATTATCTGCACATGTGATGGAAGAATGCACTGTGTATGCAGGGGGTTGCAATTCCATTGCATCGGGGATAGTTTAACCAAAAATATTCCACAAGACCTAGAATTGCCTTAGTGAACCTTTGTGGGTTACACATGTTATATGTTATTAAAAATGTAACTTTCACCAGAATTTGTAAATGAAAACTGTAGCTGGCACACAGACGGTAGAAATTGTAAGATAAATTGGCATTCCACATGAGAAAGGTTGCCAACTCCTCCTGTTGCTTATTACCGGCAACTTCATGAGAGGAATGGCAGAATCTGTTTTCTGGCCAGTAACCGAAAGGTCAGCTTGGGGATTTGATCCAACAACAAGGTAAAAATCTGTCATTCTGCCCCTGAAAAAGGCAATTGTGGCTTGTGGCGGCCAAGCGTTCATAGCGACGTCGCTTTTTGATCCTTTGATGTCGGCTCTTCCTATCATTGTGAAGCAGAATTCACCAAGCGTTGGATTGTTCACTCACTAATAGGGAACGTGAGCTGGGTTTAGACCGTCGTGAGACAGGTTAGTTTTACCCTACTGAAGATGTTTTGTTGCAATCATTGTAAATAAGAATTTGTTCTTAACTGACTTGCCTAGTTAAATAAATATATTTTTAAATCTGCAAAAGCCAGCAAGACTGAGAGGAGGATGATCTGATAAGGTTAAGGATTTTTTCATCTGGTTATATAGATCTCTGGCGCACTCCTGAGGCATTTGTCTTAGTTCATCAAACTGTAAGCTTAAAACATTTTAAGCTCAATGCAGAGTTGATTTTATTAAGACACAAGGTGTGTCTAAAGTATAGTGCCTTGAGAAAGTATTCAGACCCCTTGACTTTTTCCACATTTATTCTAAACTGGATTCAATTGTTTTTCCTCATACACCATACCGCATAATGACAAAGAAAAGTTTAAAAAAAAAAAAAATGTACGTCACATTTTATAAAAAATATAAATAACTGAAATCACATTTTACATAAGTATTCAGACCTTTTATACAATACTTTTTTTGGAAAACCTTTTGGCAGTGATTACAGCTTCGAGTCTTCTTGGGTATGATGCTACAAGCTTGGCACACCTGTATTTTGGGACTTTCTCCCATTCATCTCTGCAGATCCTCTCAAGCTCTGTCATGTTGGATGGGGAGTGGATATTTTTAGGTCTCTCAATCTAGTTTTTCCATGGTCTATCTGGTTTGACGAAACTAAGATTGAACTCTTTGGCCTGAATGCCAAGCATCACGTCTGGAGGAAACCTGGCACCATCCCTACGGTGAAGCATGGTGATGGCGGCATCATGCTGTGGGGATGTTTTTCAGAGGCAGGGACTGCGAGACTAGTCAGGTTTGAGGGAAAGATGGACGGAGTAAGGTACAGAGAGATCCTTGATGAAAACCTTCTCCAGAGCGCTCAGGACCTCCGACTGGTGTGAAGGTTCACCTTTGCACTCACCCTAAGCACACAGCCAAGACAACACAGGAGTGGCTTCGGGACAAGTCTCTGAATGTCCTTGAGTGGCCCAGCCAGAGCCCGGACTTGAACCCGATTGAACATCTCTGGAAATAGCTGTGCAGCGACACTCCCCATCCAACCTGATAGAGCTTGAGAGGATATGTAGAGAAGAATGGAAGAAACTCCCCAAATGCAGGTGTTCCAAGATCGTAGCATCATACCCAAGGCTTTAATTGCTGCCACAGTTGCTTCAACAAAGTACTGAGTAAAGGGTATTATTTTACTTATGTAAATGTATATTTCAGGTTTTTAAATATACAAAAATTTAAATACCAATTTCTATAAACCTCTTTTTGCTTTGTCATTATGGGGTATTGTGTGTAGATTGAGGGGAGTCATTTCTTTTTTTGGATAAGTCTAACAAAATGTGAAAAGTCAAGGGGTCTGAATACTTTCCAAAGGCACTGTATACTAAAGTTAACTGTAAATACTGCAGTTGAGTCTGCAAAAACACTGCTGTGAATACTACATTTTTTATTCCATAGTATTTGTTTCATGTGGGTGGTGACAGTCGATGGTGGGAAAATGTAGATAACTTCATTAAGATACGGCTGTTGTCCTTTGCTTGACACACATTCCCCTAAGCCTTACAGTAGTATAGCTTATCACTGCCTACTCAGGATTTGGTGCTGTCTATAAGCGATTCTGTATTGGTGCCTAAGCTGGGCTAATAATGACTACTTATGAAAATGTTCCATTTTATTCTTAGCCGGAAGACTAAATGAAAACAAATCTTAAAAATCCTATATGCCTTGAGACACATTCCTGAAGATAAACGGCATGTTTCCTAAGGACCCCAGATTAAAGGCATTATGTTTTATAACATAAATTGTGTGTGACATGTACTGTACATGTGAGTAGTTGGTTCGCACGGCTCTCAAACTGCTCTCTGTGTCTGTGCGTGTCCTGGTCGGTTTATAGGGCTCCTGCTGTTCCGTCCGTGCGGGGCTGCATAAAGAAGGGCCATGATCCGTTCAGCATTCTGACCCTTGACATCTGGCTACGGGTGCGCTCCCTAAACACTTCCCCCACCTCCCCTCTACTGGCCTATCAAGGGAGCACACTTTCTCACATTTCTGTGGTTTCAGACTTCCTTACCCAAGTGGAACTTCTTAGAAGTGCATGGTTTTCGCTTGTTTGTCATATATCAACTAAACCGTAACAAGTGCACTATTACTCTGTGGGTTTTGATGCGGCCGATGCACATGTAACTGCACATGCACTTATATGGGAGCACAAACAGCTTTTACATTTAGATTTTTAAAAAGCATAACGTGAAGATGCATGCTTTTATATATGACTTCGTACTCTTATGATGACATTAGTAGGACCTGCTGTTACTGGCTATTAGATGACTTCAAGTGGTTCTGCCCTTGTTATTTTCTGCCATGGCGTAGAGGTAGGCATGTTTTTGAGCATATATGGTGCGTTCTCGTTCGTGCAAGAGTCGCGTCCAAAACGTGCCGTCACCTGTTTTTTTTTTTCTTTTCTTTTGCTATTTCTGCCAAACCCCTCCAGCCCAGCTGCTGAACTTTAACTTAAAGCAGAAACACTGGTCTGGCAAAGTGTTTCACGATTATAGCAATGGAGCATGATTAGCCACAGCAAAAGGATTCCGATCAGCACAGCCAAAGGTTTCTTCTCCACAGTCCTGCTCCTCCTGTGATGAATGAACTGAAATCCAATCAGGGAGGTGATTAGGGTAATGGGAAACAGCATCCTGCCCAGCCATGCTGGCAGCAATACGCTGTGATGTGAATTAGCAAATGCCTGTCTGCCTGGACTGGGCTGGGCGATTCAATATGGCTGCTTGTTTACCTGTTATGTGCATGCAACGTACAATGAAAACACCCCCACTCACATTATAGGTGCTGGATTAATTGGGCCAAGTGAAGGGACGTTATAGAGGGCAGGATCGGTTATACTGTTTGACAGCTCCCAGAGACCTCACTATGCCCGTCTTATCTGGCTTGGGGTCCCTCAGGGTGGCGTAAGAACCCAGCTGTGTTTAGAGGGCAAAGTGCTTTTCAGGCATGCCAAGGACAACAGGCATGTTTTGGCAAAGCGATTTACTAGTGTATAAGAGTCTGGGTTTTTTTTTAGAGAGAGAGCTACCACAGGACTAGATCAGGTTGACCGTTGTGCTGTCGGTCATACTAAAATGTCAAGTGTAAATGTTTTACATACGGAGCTCATATTACTGTATTGAATTATAATATAATTGTACATAAATGTTATAATTATTTGTTACATTTGACTGTAAAACCTAGCAGTACTACTTATTTTTCTATTTTTGAGTGTAAGGTGAATGAATACCATTTAGCAAAATACTTTATGAAACCAAGTCATTTTAAACAAATGCATATCTGTCATTGAACAACCCTATGCCATGATTAGATGGTGAAACGCACCGTTCTCTTTCATAATTTCTATAAACAATAAAAGCTCATTTACAAACATTTGAAAATGTGTATATATATAGCGTTTTGGAATTTTAAACTCTTCAATTGAACACAGTAAGTTCCTCCATACCTGGAGACGTGTGGATTTCACTGTCCTTGAACACTTCCAGAGACGAGAACAAATTTGTCTCTGTAGATTTGGTTTTGATTTACATACCATGCTCACCTGCTTTTACATTTATATCTTCATGCATTGTGTAGCGCCAAGACCTAAACTGAATGCCAATGCACCTTGCTTATCCAGAGCCATACTATTTTGTAGCAGACAAGCAGTGGGAGTTCCTAACCCTGTCATGGTTGACTGCAGCCCCCCCCCCCCCCCCCCCCCCCCCCCCCAGACCTGCGGTCAGTCTCACAGATGGAGCAGGGATATTGCATCAGCAGATACTTGTATGTTATTCTTTTTCTAATTCTCTGTCCTGTAAGCTACCATAACCAGCCCTACCCAGACAAAGGGTTGAACCTCCTTGAGTCCTGAGGCAGACGCAGTGTGACGGGGCCTGGCTCTCCTTAGATCCGATGTAGATTGCTGAACCAAAACCAACCACAGACGGTTCATGTCACCTAAACACACACTCACTCTGTACACATACACAGGTTCACACACATGTAAAGTAGCGTGTACCTCATATGTACACCAAAATCGACCCCAGAATTGAGACCGTGTCATGCGCGCGCCTACACAATTGAATCACTTTTTTTCCCCCACTGAAGACCCTTGCTACTGTACTTCAATCAGACCTTCTAATACCTCAGATGCGGTAGTCTTATAACATAGCAAATGAATCCAGCTCACAGAGAGACACGCTGAAGTCAGGCATGTGCTTAACAAACCTCAGGATGATTTCCCCCAAAAGCACCACCACCAGACTTTAATACAAATACTATACAGCTCAGAATTAGTCCTGATGCCAATTCTGTAATGTTTTCATGAATACAAATGGTCCCTCTAAACCACTCTAACTCATAACACAAATGTCCCTTTCTGCTATAGGTAATTTACTAGTGCTATATCTCTGACTCGCTCCTGCACCGCAATTCACATCTGATGCTTTTAATAGTAACAGTGGAAGTGCGCAACTTAATTTGTCGGTCATGTAGACCGAAGATCACATTTTCTGCTGGAATTAACGGTCTCTTACCCACTACACTGAGTGTACAAAACATTATCAACACCTTTCTAATGTTGTTGCACCCCCTTTTTGCCATCTGAACAGCCTCAATTCCTTGGGTGCATGGACTCTACAAGGTGACAAGTGTTCCACAGGGATGCTGGCTCAGGTTGACTCCAATGCTTCTCACAGTTGTGTCAAGTTGGCTGGATGTCCTTTGGGTGGTGGGCCATTCTTGATACACGCAGGAAACTGTGAAAAACCCAGCAGCGTTGCAGTTCTTGACACACTCAAACCGGTGCACCTGTTACCATACCCTGTTCAAATGCACTTAAATATTTTGTCTTTCCCATTCACCCTCTGAATGGTGCATACAGAATATTTGGCTCAATTGTCTCGAGGCTTACAAATCCTTATTTAACCTGTCTCCTCCCTATACTGATTGGAAAGAGCAGGTGTTCCTAATGTCTTATACACTCGGTGTATGTCTTGTGTTTTCTTGCCAGGGTAGGAGGTGTATTCACCATTTCTCTGACCCTCTGTGCTCCATAGGAGCTCTGCATGCATTCCTCACTGGACCATGGCCAGAGCAGTGGTCTTTACTGGCAGGCTCTACCGCATGACTGCGCCACCGCCCATCATGGTCCTGAACTGCAGCCAGGTCTGCCTGTGACCGTGACAGTACAACCGCTGCTCCGAATAGTCCAAATGGTCCATAACATGTTCCTCTCCCAAATGCATATTTTACTGTACTTTTTCTCTCTCACTTCCCTCTTTTTCTTTGTAGTTAAAGACATGTTCCGGTACTTTGGTGGCAAAGTAAAAAAAAAAAAAAATTTAAATTTACATTTTTTTTTTTAAACCTACCGCTTTGGAAAAGAAAGGGGGACACCTAGTCAGTTGTACAACTGAATGCATTAAACTGAAGTGTCTCTTCCACATTTAATCCAACCCCTCTGAATCAGAGCGGTGCAGAGGGCTGCCTTAATCGACATCCACGTGTTCGGCACCCAGGGAGCAGATGTGTCAATGTGTAGTTCATACATGCATAGTCTATGAGCAGAATGAATGCTTTACCTCAATTAGCCACGAAATCCAGGACCTATATACTAGCCATGTCAGAGGAAAGCCCCCAAAATTGTCAAAGCCTCCAGTCAACCAAGTCATAGATTGTTCTCTCTGCTACCGCATGGCAAGCGATACCGGAGCGCCAAGTCTAGGACCAAAAGGCTCCTTAACAGCTTCTGCCCCTAAGCCATAAGACTGCTGAACAATTAATCAAATGGCCACTCGGACTACTGTTTTTTGCTGTTATTGTCTATGCATAGTCACTTCTACCTACGTGTACAAATGACCTCGACTAACCTGTACCACTGCACATTGACTCGGTACCGGTACCCCCTGTATATAGCCATTTCATTGTTACTTTATATATATATTTTTTTTACATAACTCTTTTTTACATAACTCTCTTTCTTGAACTCCATTGTTGGTTAAGGGCTTGTAAGTTTTTAGCCAGTAGTTCTAAAAGTAGCACTCACAAACCAAAAGTGGTACCTGGAAATGGTGTACTATGTCACATACGTATGTACCTCTCACACCCCCTGCTCTTTCACTCTCCCGTCATTCTCCATCCATTCTTCAAAGCTGGTCTGGGCTTGGTGTGTGGCGATAACTGTCCCGTACGTACGCTCCCTGTAGACCTAACGGGTGCACAATAACACAATGTCCTCTTGTTCTGAGCAATGCGCTGCAGTCAACACACGTGACCTTTTGTGGAACACTTTGTGAGGTTGGGCCGTATTACCCTTATCAAACTGAGTCAGACAGATTGGAGGGAGATTACTCTACCAGTGGACCTTTTGAGGCTGGCAAGAGGGCATTACAAGGATAAATGTACATGAATTGCAATTCCGAATAGATCTCCCAGAGAAGTCGATGAAAAGGTCAAAGATGTGGAAGATGCATTTACTTAGAGAATGGAATGGCAGGCGATTGTCATGTTTGACTGGTATTCCCCCTCCCCTGACATGCTTCAAGGTCTGACGAAAACAGCCATGGCCACAAATGTGATTGTTTATCACGATGGTAATATCCTACCTCCCTGCCCCAGTAGCACTGACTTCACACATGGGGACAATCTGCTCCCTGATTCAACACCGCACCAACACAGAAACGGCATCTACACTGAAAGCCCAATTACAGGAGTAAAAGGGTAAAGCCAAGTTCATTAGTGCAAATGTTCCAATAAATCCTGTCCCACAGTTTGCTGCAATTTAAAGCAGTTGCCATGGTTACAGTCAAAGCCAACTGAACTGTAACACACGCCGAACATGCACCAACAAGACGCCCAGTAGAAGTGACTATGGCCTGGACTAGTGTGTGTGGGACCGATCTGTTGTGTTTATAGCTCCCACTCTGCTCATCCCCTCTCCCTAAGGAACCCAATTCCATTTGGCTAATAAAGCAGAACCTTCAATTCCACATAAATACAGCACATCCCTACCTCACATCTCGGCATCATCATCTCCGTCCTCATTAAACATTCCTTTATTGCAACACTGATGAACAATTTAAGGGTTCATTAGCATATTGGCCATGAAGTGATCACCATTGGGCCTGAGCGATTTGGGATCGTAAAGCACAAAATACATTTAATACACAGCTTTGATGTGATTCACAACCCACAGGGAGCATTACTCGTGCAGAAGGACTGATAACAAAGTTAATGGCTGGAATAAGTGTGTTAATGGTGTAGCTTTATAGGGCAATGCTGCTATTAGCTGTAGCCTGGCTAAAAACAATCGCATGATCACAACCTGCACTTCTATGCTAATGATGAGCAGTAAATAGGTTGTACAGATGGGTGCATGCAGCATACGCCTTTGGCTGCTCACATAAGCCGCTATTAGCCGTCTATCACAGTGCCATCCATTTTGTCACCAAAGCCCCTTATACCACTGCGACCTGTATACTCTTAGTCGGCTGGCCCTCGCTACATATTCGTCGCCAGACCCACTGGCTCCAGGTCATCTAAGTTTATGCTAGGTAAAGCTCCGCCTTCTCAGCACTGGTCATGGAGCACGTGCTCCAGCAGGTATGTCTCACTGGTCATCACCAAAGCCAGCACTTGCTTTGGCCGTCTTTCCTTTCAGTTCTCTGCTGCCAGTGACTGGAACGAATTGCAAAAATCGCTGAAGCTGGAGACTTATATTTCCCTCACTAACTTTAAAATTCAGCTAATTGAGCAGCTAACCAATCACTGCTGCTGTAAATAGCCCACCCAATCTACCTACCTCATCCCAGTATTGTAAGTGAAAGTGAAGGATTAAATTAAATTAAAAGGACAAACCTGGTGCATCAGATACCAGTGCATGTGATGTGGGCATGGTATGCGCAAGGTTTGTATCAGTCTGTCCCTTAATAAACAGATGCAGAAATAGAACGGCCCTTGGTCCAGTGCCACTACAGTGGCTGAGCAGTGTGCAGTGAGCACTTGGTCCAGTGCCACCTTGGCTGAGCAGTGAGCACAACATTTTAAAGAGAGCAGCTGTAGTCTTCGTGTCGCCGTGACCACGACAGCTCTCACTGATCTGCTGAGTCCTGAGTTGTCTCAAGTCGTCTGTCTTACATAAGCAACACTTCCATGGCTCTGTGTGTGTGAGCCCAGTTGGTAAAGCATGACGCTTGCAACACCAGGGTTGTGGGTTTCGATTCCCACGGGGGACCAGTACGAAAATGTATGCACGCATTCCTGTGAGTCGCTCTGGATACGAGCGTCTGCTAAATGACAAAAATGTAAATATAGCAATCTCAACTCGATCAACACCAAGTACCTTTGCCAGAGCTTTCTAGACATTGATTCATTGAGAACAGCTAAAGTCCACTGGAAATAACTTTCAACAGCTTATCAAGTCGAAGCAATGACTTCAGACGGATGCATCAAAAAGGTACCATTCACCAAACTGTAAATTACAATAATCGAGCATCCCTAACAGTTGACAGCCATCTGACAGAACTTAATTTACATCCCTCAGCTCAGCCAGCACAGATCCATCCAAGATAGCCCACCTACCTGAATCTAAGCTGAATTTACCTTTTGGGGAAAAAAATTAAAAACACATCCCTGTATACCTGCCTTCAGTTAAAGAGTGGAATTTTCTCCCTCTTTATCTTAATCATAGCCAGATGTGATACAATCCTCCCGGGTCCCTGATGGGTTACTTGGCCCTGTTCCCAGAACAGTTTGTAATGAGAGGGATTAGGCTGTGTTAATTGGTTAGATGGTCAAGAAGATTAGCTTCTCTGACCAGCGTTCCTTTGTTCGCACTCCTCTTACGGCCTTTGAATAATGGAGCTTTTTTCCAACTTGTAAATAGTGAGCTGCATGTAATCTTAACGCGTTAATGCGGTGACAGATACTATCAGTCTGGGCTCTGAGCAGTTACAGCTGCTGTGTTGGACTTTGGAAATGCTCTACGATGGCTACTGTCGTTATAGTTCGACTGCTTGAGGTCTGGAACTTGAGTGACAAAGTCCTTAATGAAGTACAGTATGCATGCACCAATCTTGGTCATTTACTGTATATACTAAAGCTAAATTCGTATCAATATCCAGGTCTCTAAAATGCCCTACTGACAACAGGTTGGCTGTCTTTACAGTGTAATGAAGTGTCATCAGCAGTCACAGGCACACGCCACTGGGCGTCAATTCCAAGGAGGTTCAATGTAATTTCATTGACATGATGTGGAAACATTTGATTCAACCAGCGTGTGCCCAGTGGGACAGATGTTAGCTGACATTAATGCATTCTTCCTGTTTGTATCAATGTTTTGTTAATTGGCGAAGCAGATTGTGAAAGTCAGGATGGTAGAATGTGCCCTTTTACTTTACCTTGACATCAGGAACGAAGAATGTTGTTGGTTTCCGTTATCTCATGTCCCACTTTGTTTTGTCTTTCTCCAGATCCTTCAAGCCAGACTTTGTCCTGATTCGCCAGCATGCCTACAGCATGACTCCGGGTGAAGACTTCAGGAGCCTGGTGATTGGCCTTCAGTACGGGGGAGTCGCCAGCATCAACTCCCTGCTCTCCATCTACAATTTCTGCAGCAAACCCTGGGTGGTGCGTGATCCATAACCTGCCTACTTACCTCCTTTCCTCCCTCCATCTTAACCATAAAGAAGAAGCCCTTAGCGGCAGCCGCAGACTGATTTTATTTGGGCTATTAAAAGGAGCCATAACGCCTGTCTCTGAAACCGCAAGACCAGGGTCCTGCAGTAATACCTGTTATTATTCACCCTGTTTTAACAGGACAGAGGTTACCTGGCAAGGTGCGCTGGAGCCGGGCCATGTTACATTTGTACCATGGCCAGTCTTTAGAACCCAGACAAAACATGTTGGTGGTAGTAGACAAAACATTCCGGAACTTACCTTTTTTAGAATTCTCACAATTTCTGAATGTTTTCGAGGTCAAAGTTTCTACCCAAAAACCTTTTTAATGGATAGGGCTGCATTCATCTTTCAAGGTGTCTTTTTATTTTTTATCTAGGACTGAAATCCGTGCAAACGTCCAATGATTGTATTTTCTTTGGTGCTATAAATTCCAGATAACTACAGATGTAGTCTAAGACGCTTTCTATCCTGCCTTCTATATACAGTAACTACTATAGCTTGGTGTCTCGTGTTTTTTTTCTGCTTGCAGTTTTCCCACATGATTAAGCTCTACCACTCCCTGGGCCCAGAGAAGTTCCCACTGAACGAACAGACCTTCTACCCCAACCACACACAGATGGTGAGCGCCTTCCTGACACACTGTTTCTAATGTGTGTTCCTCTTTACTGCATTACCATCTTCATATTGACACAGCACTCAGGGAATGTATGAACTCTGTATGTTTTTCAGATAATCTTGATATTGCCCTTGTGACACTTGTCTAATTTGGGGTAGAAAAAGCGAGAGAAAGTAAGGGGGTGAGGCAAAATATTTCCTTTGGCGTCACGTGTAAACATTCACGCTGAATGTCTCAGCCAGAGTTCTGGCAAACAACTCCTGTTTGCATAATGCCCAACTTCATATTCTCTGGTTGTAGCTTCCAATCCCCGTCAGTTGAGTTTATGGTACTTCAGGCAGCGAAAACACAGACCACTTAAAGAATGTTGTCCTCATAGTAGTCGTAACAATTATTTTATTATGTCTCAGTGCAACACTATGGGCATCACAACACTAAACCCCATAGTTCTTAGAGAGACAGTGGGAGTTAAGTAGGTTTAAGGTTGCTCCAAACTATCAAGTGTAGCAGCTGGGCATTTTTCTATGAACATATTTTCTAGGCCAATGCCAAACAGGTGGGATTGATTAGTGTCTTAGTGAGCCTTGTTGGCGCTTGCTACCATGTTATCAACAATTTATAATGGTATTTCTAAAGCAATATTTAATGTGTTAACTATTTACTGGTGTAATCTAACGGATGCAAAGTTGAATGTGCAAGTTGGAACAATTCTGTGTAATTCCATTACGTAGTGTAGCTCCTGACGAGACAGATTTGTTTTATGATATCACAAAGAAATTGCTAGAAAGGTCAGGTCCAAATTTGCCTTGTGACCGTGATAAAATACTGAGCTTGAATCATGACCTAGTGTGCTACTTTCACTTCAAGAAATCAACAGCACAAGAATCGATGCAAACTCAAATAGTCCATTTTTCATTAAATCTTTTTATTATAAAAATATAAAACACAGAAATTAAGTCAAACGTTTCTACAACCCCTACAAGGAAACATTTGCTCACCCCCCTTTTTTAGGAATCAGTGTACACACACATGGTACACAGCCTTATTGCCAGCTTCCTTTTTAATGCTCTCTGGATCGACTTGACCAAGTGTTTCTGTGTTAAGCAGACAGTATATTTACACAAACATGAACCACAAAAAAAATACAGATGCAGAGATGCCAAGGCCAAAGAGAGTGAACCTTGCAAAACCAGTTGAGGGAGATTTGGTAAGAGGGAAACAACTCAAGACTGACAACCAGAGAAGTGTGTCAATGAAGGCTGAACATACAGAGGAAACCTTCCCAGTATTCTTACTAAAGGATGGAGTGGATGGATCTACATCTTCCGGGACTATCGGGCTACACTCATTGAGCCCACCATTCTCTCAATGCTAAACCAGTTCTACTTTTAACTGTCTGAGGTGAACAAAAACAGTGCTGCTGATGTGGAACGTTGAGGCTTTCATGATATCGCTGTGGCATAGGACCACTATCAGACTGAGGATCTGCCTCTGGATTTCGTTTCAAGCTCAGCCAAGGCCTGGAGGAGGTGTCAACAGAAGCTCAGCAGTGGGGAAACCTGATGAGACTGATGTACCTCCTCTCCTTTTGAAATGGTCGCAAATGTTGAATTCGGCATTGTTTTGATGTTATCATTTTCTGTTCTACATTGTTGAATGATTTAAAGAACGCTGACTTTTTCTGTAAATATAGTGCCTGAAATAATTGCATTTCATGTAAGAAGTGCCTTGTGGAGGAGGCAAGATTTAGATTTAATTTGAGTTCCTCACATTATAATAGATTACATGAATAATAAATTGACTAACTATATTTTAGTGGATTTCCTTCTAAACCTGGCATGTCAGGGCTGTTACTCTATTCTGTTCAACACCAACTTGGCATGGCCTTTTCTGAACATAATGGAAAAGTGGGCATAGCTGCGAGACTGGGCAAAGACTTCTAACTCCTGCTGAGGCATCTCTGTTTCTGACGGAATGGACTGAAGATACTGAACTGGAAAACTCAAAGTAGA
The DNA here is from genome assembly GCF_013265735.2 of Oncorhynchus mykiss. NCBI lineage: Eukaryota > Metazoa > Chordata > Actinopteri > Salmoniformes > Salmonidae > Oncorhynchus > Oncorhynchus mykiss. The sequence goes on along the minus strand of NC_048585.1, from coordinate 31,893,436 downwards.
AGAGTTTAGTGACAATAGTGTTATTTATCAGTTTCATCTGAAATAGTTAAAATACTTACAAAAATGGAGTATACATTTTTGAAAACACTTTGTCTGAAACATCTGCTTTAAACTCTGATGCAGTGAAAAAAAGTTAATTACCTCGTGAGAACCAGAAGGAGAACTGTGATTGGACAAAAGTACCATCATTCAAAATCTGCTGAAGGCGGATCTAACACAGAACTAACATTAAGTCAATGCTTTACAAACACAATTTGGGATTCTGGTCCTTCATGATAGCCAAACAGGGTATTGATGGTAATACAGTTTTGGCCAGATACAAAGATGTATATCTATATTTGCTATTGTAGTAGGATGTTTGTAGTATTTGCATGGATACTGTCTGATTCGACAAACACCGATAAATAAATCTACTACAGAGGTTTCGGTCGAGTCAACTGTTCATTATTTTGTAACTTAATCATATACAGCAACAAAAAAATTAAATAACTTGCATTCATGTCTCTGCGAAAGATTTAAGAATTCCCTGTGCTTGAGCTGTAAGGGTCATTCTTAGTTGTGGTTAGAGACCAATATAGCTATACTCAACTAATCGTCCGATATCAGCAACGCATTCATATAGTGTGATCTTCTAAAGGACTAAAATGTAAATGCAATTTAATACAACCAAGAATAAACTTTTACAGTGCAAGCAGTCAGGGTGGCAAAGATTACATCATTCATATAAATAGACATGTTGACAGTATAAACTGTGAACATATACACTTTCGTGTGATTTCAAAATCATTGTTAAATATCTATTGTGTGACTGGAGGAAGAGTGCTTTTCTGAGGTCATACCTCGTGTTGGCATTATCCTTGTACTGGTGACAATGTGTCTGGTTACTGTGCATAACTTGTTTTGAGAATAACATTGTTGCAGGAGCTTTGTTGATACTGTTTGCACGCCACACTTTAATATTAGGATCATTTTCAACCATTATGGATTGCTTGAAACTGCAGCGCTGAAATGCCATCCCACCCATATAAGCCTTAGGATGGTTTGAAAAAGGTATTGCTTTTTAGAGGGCCACTGTTATTGCATTCTGAAGAAAGTCTAATTTCTGCTCATTGATAGCTTGCGAAATGTAGGAAAAGGAAGGTGGGAGAAACTGAAATGTACAGCATGAAACAAAAAAGGTATTGTTTACATCAGAAGTCCTACTTCTATGAGACAGCCAGGCACTGATTTATTTTAGTAGTTGTATATTTCGTCAGAGGGCGTGGGAGTGGTCGCTCAGGGCCAGTACTGGACGTTTTAAGAGTTCTGTAATACTCTGGTTGACGAGGGGAGTTGTGGAGTTTGGGAAAGGTGTAGAAGAGTGAGTATGAGAAGAAACTCAGTTGCTATGGTTTGGGCCTTGGTTGTGGTTTACACTCAGGGGTCGGTGGAGTTGATGGTGGTTTTGTCACGGCCGGCCATCCCCCGGTACCAGCTGCAGTAGCCCTCTTTCTGCTGGATACAGGCGTAGTGCCGGGACTGGTAGCCGGGGTAGCCGAAGTGGGACAGCATGTCCGTCCACAGGCACTCGTTCTTTGAGGTCACAAAGCAGGGCAGGTAGTGGCAGGGCTTAATCTACAGAGGGAAGAAGCGAAACTACAGATGTAGCCGTAAAGCAGGAACATTTTATCGAGTAATGCTACAGCATACTGGTGAAGGCTCACTGTGTTTTACAGTTCGTCTTGAATGAAGTTCAATTGTATCCTTTTTGATTAACAAAAATTCAGATTTAGGGTATGTGACAGATTTTAGGATATGTTTCATTTTCTGTGAATTGTTTTTAAATATTGACCAATTCAAAGCACAGTGAGTCTACATTCAGCAGTAAATGAACAAGGCCAAGACAGAATTAGCATTTCAGGAAAAGGTGACGCAATGCATAATCTTGTACACAATACTTAACTTGTGGAGAATTCAATATTGATTAGCAGAAAAAGTGATTTAAGTATAAATCCCCCAGATAATTGGGTCGAATCAGCAAAGGGTGAGTGAGTCAAGTTCTTTTTGTAGTTTGTAATTGATTATATTACAATTTAGACACTCTAATGCATTTTATACTCCTTGCTCTACAGCAGGGGTGGGCAATTCCTGTCCGAGGGCCTGATTGGTGTCAGTTTTGCCCCAGCTAACACACCTGAATCCAATAATCACCTAATCATGATCTTCAGTTTAGAATTCAATTTGATTATTCAGCTGTGTTTGCTAGGGATGGAGAACAAGTTTGACACCAATCAGGCCCTCTGACTGGAATTTCCCACCCTTGCTCTACAGGATGAATGAAAATGAATGGTTACAATTCAAATATACTTTCCTGTACATAAGCCAGTGGAGTTCAAAGATTCATTTAATTGCTAGCCTCTGACATGAAAGTCCCCTACTTAGTTTGTAGTTTTCCCAACGGGAATGGAGGAGAAATCTGTATTGCACTGCAATTCCATCAACATCCTTTAAACTTCTCATTTCCTTCTCACATAGTGCATTCGGAAAGTATTTAGACCAATGGACTTTTTCCACATTACAGCCTTAATCTAAAATTGATTGAGAAATATTTGTATTTATTTTTTTAAATCTACCCACAATGCCCCATAATGACGAAGCGAAAACCTTTTTTTTAGACATTTTTGCAAATTTATACAAAAAACTAATTAGAAATAGCTTATTTACATAAGTATTCAGAGCCTTTCATACAGTATGAGACTTGAAATTGAGCTCAGGTGCATCCTGTTTCCATTGATCATCCTTGAGAGGTTTCTACAACTTGATTGGAGGCCACCTGTGTTAAATTCTAGTATTTGGAAAGGCACACACCTGTCTATATAAAGGTCCCCCAGTTGACAGTGCATGTCAGAGCAAAAACCAAGCCACGAGGTCGAAGGAATTGTCCGTAGAGCTCCGAGACAGGATAGTGTCGAGGCACAGATCTGTGGATGGGTACCCAAAAGGTTTGGCAGCATTGAAGGTCCCCAAGAACATAGTGGCCTCCATTATTCTTAAAGATGTTTGGAACCACCAAGACTCTTCCTAGAGCTGGCCGCCGGCCAAACTGAGCAAATCGGGCCTTGGTCATGGAGGTGACCAAGAACCTAATTGGTCACTGACGGAGGTCCAGCGTTCCTCTGTGGAGATGGGAGAATCTTCCAGAAAGACGAGCATCTCTGCAGCACTCCACCAATTAGGCCTTTATGGTAGAGTGGCCAGATAGAAGCGACTCCTCAGTAAAAGGCACATGAAAGCCCGCTTGGAGTTTGCCAAAAGGCACCTAAAGGACTCTGACTATGAGAAACAAGATTCTCTGGTGTGTTGAAACCAATATTAAACTTTGGCCTGAGTACCAAGTCACGTCTGGAGGAAACCTGGCACCATCCCTACGGTGAAGCATGGTGGTGGCAGCATCATGCTGTGGGGATGTTTTTCAGCAGCAGGGACTGGGAGAATAGTCAGGATTGAGGGAAAGATGAACAGAGCAAGGTACAGAGAGATCCTTGATGAAAACCTGCTCCAGAGCGCTCAGACTGGGGGCGAAGGTTCACCTTCCAACAGGACAACAACCCTAAGCACACAGCCAAAACAACACAGGAGTGACTTCGGGACAAATCTCAATGTCCTTGAGTGGCCCAGCCAGAGCCTGGACTTGAACCCAATTGACCATCTCTGGAGAGACCTGAAAATAGCTGTGCAGCGACGCTCCCCATCCAACCTGACAGCGCTTGAGAGGATCTGCAGAGAATGGGAGAAACTCCACAAATATAGGTGTGCAAAAATGTAAAATAAATAGCAAAGGATATTTACAAACAAATAGGCAGGGTACGTGCAGTTTCATAGTCAAAATGCAATTAGTCCAACATGTTAGGTTGTAGAATTGCATTCGGAATAACAGTACTTGGCCCTATTTTTATTTTTTTAACCTTACTCTGTACCTGCGGCCAGAGGGAAGGAGCTGGAATTCAGGGTGGAGTGGATGGGAAGAGTCAACTGCAATTTTATTCGCCTTATGGAGGGCTCTGCCCAGGTAGAGAGATTAGTTCTTGCTGTTGCTGCCCCATGATTTTTCTGCAAGTCCTGACTATCTTACCAAACCTATTTCTGTGCAACTTTGATAGGACAAGTATTGTGTGTAGATTGATGAGGGGGGGAAAAACGATGTAATCCATTTTAAAATAAGCCTCTAAGATAACAAAATGTGGAAAAAGTCGAGGGGTCTGAATACTTTCCGAATGCACTGTATAACCTGCCAAATGTATTTTTAAAGGTGAAAAATTTGAAACTGACAACTCTGTTTTAGAGAAATCCAAAGGTGTTTCAGTAAAGGCTGTGTATACTGTAATGAACAAGCCAGAGGAATCAACAGCAGAGAGCTTGAGGAATATGGGTGAAGCTGAACGCATTCTTTATGGTGCAAGCATTTTCTGTGAAGTTTATCTGGTTCTGGTGTTCATAGGGCTGTTATGGACAGTTGGCTTTTTAATCATTTACTGACGCCAATGGCTTCTTTATGCACTGCAGTGTATTATTTTCACATGCTTCCTGCATTCCTTAGCTGTAAATCATCTTTTGTTGAAGAATGCAAAGGATGACAAACAGGTTTTAATGATTTTGGCGGGAGCGTCGGTGAAGTGTGACGTTGGCACTCTAGGAGATTCTTGCACTTGATATAAAACCACAGATGGCTGTGTCTGCACTGCCTGTGCCTGACTTGTCTTCTCAGACAGTAAGCATGCTGGTTCATAGGGGTTCACACAATGAGGTGTTGTGTTCTAGCTATAGGATGCTGCTACACACGTGTGTTTTGTTTTTTTCCCGATTTTTAAAGATTACGGTTGAACTGAAATAGGCAATAAACTAAAAAAAAAACGCTTCTACCATGGCGAGTTCTGTCCAAGTTTGTTTCTCATTTCTGATGCTGACTTGCCATGTTTGGTCACAGTCATACATTCCCCTCCACTGTTCTGCGTTTGCCTCAGACTCACTGTACGTCTAACGTGTCTTAACATTACAACCCTTTCAGCAGTTTGGGTGTGAGCAGTTTGAAAGGTGTTAGCCGGCATTTGGACTGTGTAGCTACTCGGTCTCCTGTCTGGCAATGCACTTATTGCTGGTGACGGGAGCCGGTGATGGGCAGACCAGATGGTGTGTCTGGAGCCATGCAGTACAGTAGGATATTTATGAACCTGGATTGGAGCTGCACAGGAGCAGGTTCCACATAAAGGGGATCCGTCCCAGTGCGGAATTCAGGCTTTGGAATAACAGGGGAAATGATTCCGGTGTAGTTAAATGTAATAACTCACAAAGATCATTATAAATCTCTTTTCTCTCTCCTTGTCTTCCCCTCTCTCTTCACTTCCATTCATGGATGTGTATTATCCGTTCAGATGCCAAAATGGAAAGGGGACAGCTAAAAGCTTGCATTATATCAGTCAGCCACTATCAGGAATTTAAAAGTATGTCCCTACAATCAGAAAAGTTACAATAACATAATCAAAATGATTTGGTATATATTTTGATAGTCATTCTTGTATTGTGCTACACTTAAGAATAGAGGGAAACATTTTAAATGGTTTGGCAATGATTTCATAATTGCTTGCAGTTTTATCAGCATAATCTATTTGACCAAATATATGCAAGGCCACTAAAGCAATTATTATGGTTATAAAATGAACACAACCAATATCCGATATCTAATAACATATGGAGATTATGAAGTGCCTTGTCATTTTCTGTGGTAAGATGTCTTCTAGATGGAGGAACAGAGATGCTCAGAGCAGGATGGTATGCTTTGCAGTAAGCAGGGTGTTCTGCCTGCCTCTGCCCCTCTTTTTGGCTCCTACTCCTCCATCTTGGCTCTGCTGCTGTTGGGTTGCTTTAGCTTCCTTATACATATCCATCTTATTCATATTCTCCCTGGGAGCCACTTCATCCATATTCTCCCTGAGAGCGCAGTTGTTGCCACTCACCCTGCAGTTGCAGCCCAGCTGGTAGCGGTGGTTGATGCCCTTCTTCTGGGCCAGCGAGAGGCGCTCCCATGGCTGGTTGAAATTACACAGCCCGGTGTAGACCTTGCCGTCAAACACGCGGCCTGAGGGGGAGAGAGGGTTGGTTACAGATCAGCTTTTGTTATGCATTACATCATTCGTGAATTTTTTCTTCATGACTTACAACATTCATTACAATGGTTTGTTTGTTTCCCCAAAAAACAGACTGAAAAACAATTCATGTCATATTCCCAAATGCCATGGGAGAGAGTCAGATGTCATTCTTAGCCTATTTTTGGCTAATTGTATAATTGCCATACCTCGCCTAGCATAAATATATCAGTCAAGCAAGTGGTCCAAAGCGTTGGAACTATGGTAAGACCATCTTGTACAGTAGGTCCCATATTAAACCAACACCCCTATTTCAGAATTCCCAAAAGGTTTTCTAACTTCTATTTTTATGTTTCTATTAGGCTTCTATTTTTAGGTTAGGCAGGTTCACCCTACACTGTAGCCCGCCAGCTAGCACTCAAACAGCATGGTTGTTTGTAACAGTGTATTGCCGGTGCTACACTGTCCTGTTGTCATCACACACTGAGCTGAAAGCTGGCAAACACACAACTCTTAGAACGACTTCCATATGGATTAATAGACAATGGTGAGAGCGGCATTAGCCTGTTCCTAAATTGTTGTTGGTAAGACAGCACAAGCAGATCTGGGACCAGGCTAGTGCGGCATCCCTCTTCAAAGCTAATCAGGTGGCCGTGCTCTCACTCTGGGTTTTTATTTTTATTTTTTTACCTTTATTTAATCAGGCAAGTCAGTTAAGAACAAATTCTTATTTTCAATGACAGCCTAGGAACAGTGGGTTAACTGCCTGTTCAGGGGCAGAACGACAGATTTGTACCTTGTCAGCTCGGGGGTTTGAACTCACAACCTTCCGGTTACTAGTCCAACGCTCTAACCACTAGGCTATCAAAGCTCAACCCGTGGAGCTAATCTATTAGGCCTTGACGTATTTAACGTGGCTGTAATTGAGTCCTGATACAGTATGACCCAAGACCCAATTACAGGCTCACTCTCCAAACCAGAGCTAGAGCTGCTGCCTGGCCTGGATGACTGTGATGTCATCACCCAGCCACAATAAACACACACTTGTGTTGCCGGGGAGATTTCCTTCCTCATGTTTCATTGGCTTCGTATTGGCTTCGTAGTGCATGTTTACAGGTTTGGGACGTAGTGATGGAAACATTCAACACACAGCTAAACAGTATGGCGGCCTTAGGTCTCACTAAACTGCTCTCCGACTTCATAGCAACTCGTAGGCTCAGAGACAGTTTCTATCTACAAGCCATCGGACTGCCAAACACTTGAATTGGACTGACCACTTGCGCTGACTCTCCACACCTTAGCACACATGCGCTCACGCACACGCACACACCCACACTGACTTTTTCTATAGAATTGAGGTCAGGGCTTTGTGGTGGCCACTCCAATACCTTGACTTTGTCCTTTAGCCATGTTGCCACAACTTTGGAAGTATGCTTGGGGTCATTGTCTATTTGTAAAATCCATTTGTGACCAAGATTTAACTTCCTGACTGATGTCTTAAGATGTTGCCTCAATCTAACCAACTAATATTTTGTTCTCATGATTCCATCTATTTTGTGAAGTGCACCAGTCCCTCCTGCAGCAAAGCACCCCCACAATATGATGCTGCCACCCCCGTGCTTCACGGTTGGGATGGTGTTCTTCAGCTTGCATGCCTCCCCCTTTTTCTTCCAAACATAATGATAGTCATTATGGCCAAACGGTTATATTTTTGTTTCATCAGACCAGAGGACATTTCTCCAAAAAGTATGATCTTTGTGCAGTTGCAAACCGTAGTCTGGCTTTTTTAGAGGTTTTGGAGCAGTGGCTTCTTCCTTGCTGAGCGACCTTTCAGGTTATCGATGTAGGACTCGTTTTACTGTGGATATAGATACTTTTGTAACTGTTCCTCCAGCATCTTCAAGGTCCTTTGCTGCTGTTCTGGGCTTGATTTGCACTTTTCGCACCAAAGTACGTTAATCTCTAGGAGACAGAACGCGTCTCCTTCGGTATGAAGGCTGCGTGCAGTTTATACTTGCGTACTATTGTTTGTACAGATGAACTTGGTACCTTCAGGCATTTGGAAATTTCTCCCAAGGATGAACCAGACTTTTTCTGAGGTCTTTACTGATTTCTTTTGATTTTCCCATGATGTCAAGCAAAGAGGCACTGAGTTTGAAGATAGGCCTTGAAATACATCCACAGGTGCACCTCCAATTGACTCAAATGATGTCAATTAGCCTATCAGAAGCTTCTAAAGCCATGACATCATTTTCGGGAATTTTCCAAGCTATTTAAAGGCACAGTCAACTTAGTGTATGTAAACGTCTGACCCACTAGAATTATAAGTGAAATAATCTGTCTAAACGATTGTTGGAAAAATGACTCATGCACACAGTAGATGTCCTAACCGACTTGCCAAAACTATAGTTGGTTAACAATACATTTGTAGAGTGGTTGAAAAACGGGTTTTAATGACGCCAACCTAAGTGTATATAAACTTCCGACTTCAACTGTGCATTCATGCAAGGAAGCATTTCGTTGGATGGTGTATCCTGTACATACAACTAATGAATTGAAGTTGAACTTGATAAATGCCTTCCTGCACTGGAAACGCCAGACCTTCTCGCTAGAACTGTTCATTATAAAAGAGGAGAGAAAGTTCTACTGTTTACGCCCCAAAGGAGAAGGAAATGCTTCAAAAAATAAGTTCCCCCCCCCCCCCCTGCCTCTTTCGTCTCTCACAGACGCGAGGTTATATATAGTGGGAAAGTTTGTGTCAGAGCAGTCAAGAAGTCTTCAGGGAGGAGGGGGTTGCATTTAAACAAAACAAAAAACTGGGGCTGCTGTTAGCAACACTGCCATTGTTGTGGGACGTGCTGCAGAGAGGGAGTTAGGGAAATAGGCCTGGGAGAACAAGCTGGCATCAACTCCACTGATGTGCTTGCTTGCCTCGCTAATTTGTTTTTGGTAATATGCTCCTGAGGCAGCTCGTGAGGCTGTTTTTTTTTATTGCTTATTAATAGCTCTTAATGGAAAGACATTGTTTCTGGCACCACCATGACAACTGTGCAGCCCGCCAAGTACAGATCGGTGGAATATTGACTCACCTGTGATCAGATACTGGTACTTGTTGATGTCAAACTTGACTCCACACAAACTCTCAGATGCATCTGTGTAGATGTGCTGAACGTGCTGCATTTTGTTGAATCCTTTGTACATCTGCAAAACAGACCATGACAAGCAGTATGTCATAATGATTATAATCTGGAATGAAGAGCACACCTCTGGCACTTGTTCTTGCTTCTGACGCAACTGGATTTATTGAGTTCTCGAAGTTGTCAGGATTCTACAACAATAAACAAGTGCAGTATAATGATATTGCTTCCAATATTTCAGTGTAGTAGAGGAAGAGGCCACTGATGCTATCATTTAACCAATGAAAATTAACATAATTACAGGACATAATGAAGACGTGACTTTGGGGTTGAACCGTGGGTCCACCCATTGAGTTCAGGTGCGGGGAACACAAACGCTGCCAGACAAAGTAAATGTTTGCCCTGGGATTTGTTGTGTTTGGTCCGTCGTGATTTATTTGTCTGGGAACAACAGGAAATCCCTGTTTAGACACTGCTATTCTTGGAAATAACAGGACAAGCCGTGAAAGAGGCGAGCCATTGGGACCTAAAACGGGGGATTTCTGGGAAAATGTTTCTAGGGAAAACAAAGCCCACTCTTCATGATTTATTTACTGAGGCGATTGTCTTTAGGCCATTACGACTACGTTGGATTCCTATTCAAACACACTTAACTTGGATTAGCCAAACCTTCTTGCCACAGGGCCAAACTTTAAAGGTGACAATGAAAACAATGTCTAATCCTCTGTAACATACTCTTGTGGCACTTAATGGAAAAGCTTGGCCATTTCACAGCATCTGTGAACTCATGTTTTGGTAATAAGAATTAGGGATTGCACTATCACTTAAGTGTTACTGCTGCAGTTGCCTAGTCATACACTTATCATTTTAGTAGGCCTACAGTGTTAAAGCTGGTCTCCTAGTTTCAAAGCCTATGAACTTGTTAGTGATTCTTATAGCCTTGTGCTGTTTTCCCATAGTGTGGTTATGCTCTTCAAGGTATGGGCCAGATTATGAAAAACTCGGGCTGAATGATGCGATGGCGGCTTACCTTCATCTGTTTGACCGTGTAACGCATGGTGCCAAAAGGCCCGTCCTTCAGTAACTTCTTGCCCACCACTTTGGCACGGATCACTGTAGACAGAAGACACAAGCACAGAATTAGTCCATTTTGCAATGGACAGAGATTGGAAATCCTCTAGCTGCCAAATCCAGCATATTGGATAATTTCCCATATTTAGGTCACATCAGAGCAAGTCTTGTCCCTGACACCTGGAGCCAGGCTGATGTTTGTGAGCATCAAAAAGAGGAGCCTAAATACAGTAGTAAGTCCAATGTGTTCAACATATCACCCTTACAGATGCTTTAGCTAGAAGTACCTCCCGATTAGGACCCTAGAATGCATCGGGCTACTCATTGCTTTTCCAAAGCCTATTTAAAACCCAGCCCCTAGAGGAGAGACCCATGGAAGATTTTGGAAGGGTTTGGCTCAGTTTATAATCTATTAATTTATTTTTATGGATTGCTTCTGCTTGGCAAGTCCAATGGAAGGCTAGGGTCTAGCATTTGAATTTGACTGAGGCCAAAGCAGTTCTTCAGGACAGTGAAAATGTGGCCACAGCTTTACTACTACCTCCCTTCTGCCTTATCCTTGTATCGTAAAACCATGCGTCTCCACTGTTTTAAACAACCTCCTTTCTTTACATTCAGCACAGGGTGGAAAAAGATCTTATCAGTGCTGCTCACCCTCATGTAAACAGCGGCTAGGTGACACAGTTTGGCTGTGGAATCACCTTGTTTGCTTTCGCTCCTTTTAAAGTAAGTGGGGTCCATTGTGAGGGGGAAATCGGCTTACGAGCGAGGCCTCATTTAGGCTAGTGAATCGGGTCCTCCCCAGAGTACTTGTATCAGCGCTCTGGGGCCCCCCGGGGGAGAATGGGTAGTGAAAGGGTAGTCCACTTGCAGGCGCAGTCAACTTGAGTCAAGTTCACCTGCTCACCGCAGCCTGACAGCCACAGACATAACTAATGGTGGGGATGTTTATCTTTCCTCTCCGGAATGTTCTTTCTACATTCCTTTGAGGTTCACATTCTCGAGCCTGTGAGGGGGGAGAAAAGGGAAGCGTGTCTCACTCCTCTAGATAGAGTGAAGGGATGTACTGTAACATCTCTTATAGCGTCATAGTATGTATTTAAGTCCCAGACACAAAGGGAGTCTAAAGGACAAGCAGTAATCGTGGTGGTTTATGAATAGAAAAGGATCCTAGAAGATGCCGGTGAGGTGACAGCAACACCTTCAATGGAGCTCACATTTTCACCTGCCAGTTTAGAATGACTAGAGCATCAGCCATCCAATTTTCAGCCATCCAATTTGATAGCTTCTACATCCATGTAGAAGGCATCGATTATGTTCAACCTATCCGGGTTATCTATTCTCCTTGTGTTCTTGGTGACTTTTTTTGAGCCAATGTACCCAAGGACATCTGCTCTATTAATCTATCAACTCGCATATTATGAGCCTCAAAGCATTGTTACCTAACCAGTCTCTGCTATGCAGAGTCAAATGGATGGTACTTTCACTAATGTAATTGGATGGAGCAAAGGCACTATTACTGTGGAATGTGAAGATATGAAACATTGCTACTCTGATCCCTCCTTATGTGATGTTGATGCACTGATCCGTCAAACTATTTTCAGAAGCCAGTAGCCGACAACCTTCCTTCCCCTTTAAAACCTAAACTCCATTGCAAAGACGGCTTTCCCCACCCAAAACGATAAGACTCCAACTCCAAAGAGCTTTGCGTTGAGCCTTCAACTGTTATTAGGCGTAGGAGTCATAGGTCATATCGCTGAACAAGAGTCCAACAGTAACACCAAATGCTCTTTGAGGCGGGATACGCTCGCCACTGTGCGGGCAACCACTAATTGGGTGGTGCTGAAGTCATTGCCTGGTGGAATGTGTGAAAGGCCGCAGCTGCTGGTGAGACCGAGGATTTGTGTTATTCCCTACAGCGACCCTTTTGACCTCCAAAGGAAGGGCCCTGAGTAGATCTCAGAATGCTAGCTATATTTACTCCTGACCACCGAGTTCTCTTTCAATATGCCTCTTCAGGCTAGGTCTGGTCACCAGTGTCAAATGACCAAATTGTGAGTGTTTATGTAATCCAATTCTAAGCCCAACCACTGCATAAGATATCCACCTGATCAGTACTGGTTAGTTTAGCTGTAAACGGCACTGCAGCTAGACGTCTCTTGCAGCTCTAGTGTGTGTGCTCCCTGTCCTCTCTCTGTGTGTGCTGCAACACACATAGCAATTACAGGCGAGTGCTATTCTCCTGTTTCTGCCGCAGCATATTAATGTTTTGCAGTGGATTTGACATACATTCCCAGTGGAAAGTAAATGGATTTTTTCTTAATAAGGAGAAGTAACTGGGGTATGACAGAAAGTAATTGAATTAATTTAGCACAGTATCTCTTCCCCGACGCATGGGATTACTAAACTATGCATTCAAATGCTAATTGCAACACGAGTGGGAATGTAATTCAATCAAGCAGTTTAAGCCTCCTCCTGCTTTCCATTTTGCCTGTGAATCTTGAGGCACCTCAGGCTAAATTGTGATTGCAGCAAACAGATTGCGTGATGAGGGAAAAGTCACCATGACAAGGTTGAAATAGATGGTCATATGAAGAGGGGAAGAATAGGGGGAAATAATGTGGTTGTGTATAACCAGAGTTGTGAACTGTGTGTGTGGTGATAAGCGAGGGAGAGCGAGACTGATTCTGAACATGATCTGAGTGTGCGGGGGGGAAACGATGCTACTTAGTATGACACACTCACTGAGTGCTCCACTCAAAAAAGAAATCACTCTTAAGTGCTCTTCCTCTTTTTCGAGCTGACCCCACCCGTAGTGGGATTACACTTGACCTGAATAGAAAAGTAATGTCCGCACCAGTTCACCGACAAGATGGAAGCAACTTAACCAACGTGGGATGTGTAGGTCTGATTTAAAAAGATATGCACTATATAGGGAACAGGGTACTATTTCAGAAGCAGTCATGGACTACACTTGTGATTTTTTTTTTAAGTTAAGCGGTCTGCAGAAAAGCGATGGCTTAAACGCTCTATGCCTGTCTAACAGGGTGTACATGTCAAACATTCAGGGAATCTTGCACCTTTTGACCTCTTGACCTGTTTTAACAGGAAGGAACACTGACCTTATGGAATGAAGCTGCTTTGAATGCACCGAGCTGATCCCAAATGACGTAATGTTCCTCATAATATGGGACCATCTATGCCCTCTGCCAGTTGGGAAGAGCATAGTAGAGAATAGGGTTGGTTTTCGCATTATTGCAACCTATAGTAACTGTAGCTCATTGCTTCCCTCGCCAGGTCTCCCAAGAGAAAGGACAGGGTAACTTGAGGACCTCCCTCCTTACCACTCTGAGAACTAGCTTACACCAGGCTAAACTACTGTACATGTTTCTCCAAGGTTATTATCCCAGGCCAAGTCACACTTACCCACAGCAGTAATCTTCTATATTGAATCGGTGCATGGTACGAGATTGTAAAGGTCTGCTCCTGACACCTCAGCTCCTTGGGATATTAAACACCAGGGCCAAAGTGTAGCTAGGGCCGACCGAAACGCTAATCTGCTGCATGAAAAGCTTTAGAAAAACAGCCTTCCCCTCTGTTCCAATGTGAATGGGCTGTTTCAGCCCAGTAGGTCTGCTGTGCACCAAAAGTAATCTCTCTCTCTGTCCGTATGCAGCAAGAAAAGAATTGTCAGGAAATGGCTGACTGTTGTCTAGAAATGCAAGGAAGGGTTCATTGCGAGAACGTATATCAGCTGACCTAGTTCAACTCCTTACGTTGATTGCAAAGTTACCCTCGGGTTATTTGGAGTTGGTATTTGACATGTTTTTTCCACTTTCTTGTACTCTAATTTCCTCAATTCAGAATGTCTATCTGATACATCTATTAGAGCTGGTGCTGCTAGTTATTATGGAGCAGGGCCTACGAAACAACGGGAGCAGGCTTTGAACTCACTTCTGGCTCTTAAAATTGGGATGATTCATGTTCTACAGTGTCACCTTTGAAGTTGATAGTGGAAATTAGTCCCTCTCCTCACTCAGCGTTACACATGAGGGGCGCTTAAGGTCACCATTTGTGTTTTAATCCACATCTAGATATTCACTGTGTGTTAACCATAGCCGTTTGACCATAGTCCTCAAATAAGTTAGCTGCCAAAAACCCTTGGGCTATTTTAGATTTAGCTTTAGTCCTTAAAATACCTTTTTAGTCTTAATCAAATTTGTCATTTCGTCCTTCGTTAGTTATCAGTCGATTTAAAATTCAGGACCATTTTAGTCTAGTTGGGTCAGTGCATTTTTTTTCTATTAAATAATGAATATTTAAGCTACCTAACTTCCATCATGTGCACATTCAGATAGCCTTGGCCAACTAGGCCTCTATCCCCTCGTATACCTTAGATGGCAACGTTGATTTGTGGTAGATTGTATCCAATGCCAAACAATTAACCATATAGGCAATAAAGCCTTGGCTACAGGTGAAACAATTTACAGCTCTGATTTTCTGCCCATCACAATCGTAAAGGGGATTAGAAAGTGGTTTCCTTGATAAGGGGAGAATTTGAGATTTAAAAAAATGCCAGAAGTATTACTGTACTCCTAATATTCAACAAATAGCATTTGTTTTTACCATTGGGGGAGGGAAAGCAACCGCAACTCGCATTTACAGACCACTGTGCGAGAGCGGCAACAGAGATGAATGAATAACAGCGCGCATGGGATAATGGAGCTTCTGATGTCAGAGAAAAAAATAGCCTACATGAAAGTTAAGAGTAAACATTGAGTATGTTTACATTCACACTAATTAGATTTTTAAACTGATTATAGTAAAAGGCTGAGTATGACATTAGTCATGTAAACACCTTACTCTTGTCTTAATCAGCATGAGGCCATAATTGAAGTAGGCATACACTGATTAAAACACCTGGTTTTCTGAGCAATCTTTTGAATGATAAGGACATGTAAACAGCTTAATCGGCGTTCCAGTGGTGTATTTGATCTGCGCATGTGCCTGCACCAGGTAGTGCAAGCTTCCCTTTTATGCGACTGAAGTGAGTTCAGAAAAACTGAAAGTTTACATCTAAATAGTTCTCACATACAAACTTTACAATGGATTCGGAAAGTATTCAGACCCTTGACCGTTTCCACATTTTGTTACGTTACAGCCTTATTCTAAAATTGAGGATTTTTATTTCTTTAATCAATCTACACACAATACCCCAGTATTCATAACCTTTGATATGAGACTGTTTCCATTGATCAGCCATGAGATGTTTCTACAACTTGGAGTCCAACTGTGGTAAATTAAGTTGATTGGACATGATTTGGAAAGGCACACACCTGTCTATATAAAATGTCCATAGAGCTCCGAGACAGGATTGTGTCAAGGCACAGATCTGGGGAAGGGTACCAAAACATTTCTGCAGCATTGAAGGTTCCCAAGAACACATTGGCCTCCATTCTTAAATTGAAGTTTGGAACCACCAAGACTCTTCCTAGAGCTGGCCTCCTGGCCAAACTGAGCAATCGAGGGAGAAGGGCATTGGTAAAGGAGGTTACCAAGAACCCGATGGTCACTCTGACAGAGCTACAGAGTTCCTTTGTAGAGATGGGAGAACCTTCCAGAAGGACAACCATCTATGCAGCACCAATCAGGCCTTCTAGTTGAAGTTAGTTACAAGTCAAGTGTCCAGGCTTCACATCAGTTCAGAAGATTGACGAGTGATTGCCTGGAGCTGTGTGGGAGAGCTCAATCAGACTGCGCAACTGAAATATGTGAATTCTGCCAATGAGAGGATAGCATGAAATATTCTGCATGCATGCTTGGAATTGGACAAAACTGATAAATTTGCTTCATGTCAAATTAAATGTCACAGGGAATTCTCGTCACATTTGTCAACTAAAATTAAAAGTAATTTGTAATAGTTAGTTTTTTTCCTCCCAGGGCATCTCTTCTCATTATCATAGTTTTAGTCAGGAAAAATGGGTTGTTGATGAAAACAGCCTTTGTTGAAAGTACTGTTCATATGAAATGGGGGGGAAAGATGAGGATAAAGGCACATTTTATAACTCATATCTGTCATAAGGAATATTTTGTAGGTATAGATCTGCATACAGTATGTTTTAGGGGTATTTTGACACTAAGGTTTATCAAAGGTGACATTTTCTTAAAACAATCATCAAACCCCAAGGCCATAAAGAAGCTTTTGGAACTGCGTTTCTTCCCAGAAAATTGACTTGTGCTTTTTTGGACAAGACTGCAGCACATGTTTGTTTGGACATGCCCAGGGGACACAAATCAGAATATCCATCTTAACTCTAGGTGTTGCCAGGAGATAACTGTTATCCTTCACCATCCAAAAACATAATGTTCATGCCAAACTCCATTTCCAGTTGGCTTACAACACAAGAGCTATTGGAATTTTACATGTGAAATCTTGCCTAAAGATGTCATCAGTTGCATAATAATTATGCAATAGTCATAAGCTTACATGTTCATGATAACTGCACTAAAGCCCTATCCTAACAGAAGTCCAACAATATCTTCATTTACTGTCTAACTGAATGCAATAGCCTTCATTATTGCTCAATGAGCAGAAGATGGGTATAAGGTTAAATAAATGGGGGGGTAAGTGTGCATGTTACTCCCATAGAATTATCTCAAGCTTTTTCCATGGCCAATTGTCCCACTTGTGAAAAATAGCTCTACAGTTGTCATCTACATGATGAAATGTGATCCTGGCTTTGGCATAATGGCATGTTTACAGAGTTATGTTTTATCGGGACTACTGTGACACTGTCCCTTGCAATGGGAGGGAAGAGGCATCCCTAGTTCTGTGCACGCTACAGGCATTCGTGGCGCACTTCTGGCTGAACCAAGACCTTGGAAATGGAATTTGGAGCACTTGCAGCCATTAAAGCCAGCCCTAGATTCTGGCCCACTAGGCTCCACTCCTTGCCAATGGGATGAGCCAATTTAGGGGACATGACAGGGTGACACTAACATTTGTACTACCATCTTCAACACAATGGAACCAGGTCACTAACTAGCATAAGCCCCAATAATGAATTAAATAAGAGGCGATGCTCATCAATGCTGAGGAAATATTTGTATAAATATGTTGGTGTTTGACATGGTCAACCTGCCACGTGTGTGTGTGTGTGTGAGGATATTATTTTTAAACTGTTGCCATGTTGGGCCTCCCGGGTGGCGCAGTGGTTAAGGGCGCTGTACTGCAGCGCCAGCTGTGCCATCAGAGTCCCTGGCTTCGCGCCCAGGCTCTGTCGTAACCGGCCGCGACCGGGAGATCCGTGGGGCGACGCACAATTGGCCTAGCGTCGCCCGGGTTAGGGAGGGCTTGGTCGGTAGGGGTGTCCTTGTCTCATCGCGCACCAGCGACTCCTGTGGCGGGCTGGGCGCAGTGTGCGCTAACCAAGGTGGCCAGGTGCACGGTGTTTCCTCCGGCGCATTGGTGCGGCTGGCTTCCGGGTTGGATGCGTGCTGTGTTAAGAAGCAGTGCGGCTTGGTTGGGTTGTGTATCGGAGGACGCATGACTTTCAACCTTCGTCTCTCCCGAGCCCGTACGGGAGTTGTAGCGATGAGACAAGATAGTAGCTACTACAACAATTGGATACCACGAAATTGGGGAGAAAAAGGGGTAAAATTCAAACAAAAACAAAAAAAGTTGCCATGTTGAAAAGTACACATCGCTTTCTTTCCTCTGACCTCGTCAGGCTTCAGTCATAGTTCACTGGCTGGACTAGGGATCACTGCAGAAAAAAACATGACATCATAGTTGGAAGACTCCGCCCATGGAACAGCTCTGATGTCCACTTCTCCTCCGCTCCGAGGCATTGGACCACTTTGCTACCCTAATTGACGTTTGATGGCTGTGTCTGACAAAGGTGTGTGTGTGTGTGTGTGGTGGATGACTGGTCAAACCCACACTCTGCCTGCTGCCAGCAGTTCCGTTCCACAATACAAGAGCACACAGTTGTCCTAATACTATATATATATATATATCTCTATCTATCTATCAGTGGACTCCTCTCTTTAACTCTACCTTCTCCCTCCTGCTTTAGACCCCCACAACACTAATTATTGCTCAGGCTTATCAAATAATCCCTTACTCCTTTTCAGGAATGAGTCTCCTGCAGCAACAACGGAGCGCCAGGACCCACCTGGTCTTAACAAGTGTTATCCAATAACACTGCTCAGGTTGGACCGGCATTCCTCGATAACAACAGCTGAGTTAATGTTATTCTGGCATAGCCTGTGCATGCATGACCCAGTGGTACAACAAGCTTTACAAAGCCACCCTCAGAGCAGGAGGCCAAAGAAATCTCTGCTACAAGTGGGTCCGAGGACCAGCCCCAAAAGAAAATATACCTGGTATCAACACAGAAAATACCAGTGCACCTAAGTCAATAACCAATACTTATTATTCCAATATCAAATGTGTGAATGGAATGAATCAGCCCACTTTTTGGAAAGTAAACATGTGCTTTCATAGAAGAGCACAAACACTTGAAGGGCAATGCTATACCAATAGGACTGTAGAATTAACAAGTTGATTGCAATAGCACTTGCTTAACATTCCTAGCTAAGTCTTGGCTCTTACATCTTATGGAAAGCCCAACCGAACAGAAGAGCATCCAAGAACAGTAGCTAGTCTCCACTTCAAATCTGCCATTGGTAATCTCCACACATGGGTGCAATATTCAGTCAGCAGTAAAACCCCTTGGCTGGCTACTGTCTGCCTGTTCTGTTTTGGTTTATTGCTCAGCAAGTGGTCATTTAGCTCTGAAAGACATGATCAGTGGGACCTGTTTCCATGGATACCGTTCCCATTTAACTCTTCCCTCTCATCAGAGCAAGGGGAAATAAAGTAATGCTTCCTCTCTCTTGACTCACTAATTTGAGAGATGACGCATTTATTTAGACTACTCAGAAAGCGTGCTGTTGTAGTAAACCGTTAGCCTACGAGCCATCTGATACTTGCAAACTGGAATATTCTGACAGTCTGTTTTTAAATGGGCTTTTAGGTGATGGTTCCATTTTATGCATAACTTTATTTGGCAGAGATTTACCCATTACTGTAGGTCCCACAAAGTTGCATTATACTAACAACAGTTTCTTATTCAAATATAGTCCATGTATGCAGAATATCACAAAACCACTGCAAACATATATTTCAATAGAGAAAATATTTTAGTTGGCATAACATATAGACAGACATATGTGGCCACAAACCATACGACTTACCTATGTCAGAGTTGCAGTACGCATCTTGCGGGTGCGACAGAGCACACGAGCAAGCCTCTGTGAGTTGATAAATCTGAAGGCTGCTGAAAACGAACAGCAAGCTGAGCAGTTGGTGACAGAGGGACTGCATTTTTAGTGCGTAAAATCTCCCTCGCTGTCTTTACTTTACAACAAAAAAGTTATGTCGCCGAATAGTTATTCAAAGTCTGTCCCGAGTTGAGCTCTTGTCTGCTTCAGTGGGTATGTCCAACTGTACTCTCCCGTCAGGGTATTGCCTGTCACTGGGTCTCCGAGCGCGAGTCACAAATTACATATAGTGCGCGAGACGCTGGAACGCCACCCACCTCGCCAGATTTCGCGGCACGACAGCCAATCACGACTCGAGCCGTCGATGATGTCAGCAAAGAATAACAGATGCATGACATATTGGAATTGACTTGACAATGAATTGACTTTACAATATTATTTTTCCCCTCTTCACATTTGTCAGCCCTGAAACATTCCAGTCTGAGTAAAAACCGCTGGAAATTGCTAATTGAATGGAAAACCATATTTTAAAAACTTTTATTTAACTTTATTTAACTAGGCAAGTCAGTTAAGAACAAATTCTTATTTACAATGATGGCCAAACCCAGACAACGCTGGGGCAATTGTGCGCCGCCCTATGGGACTCCCAATCACGGTTGGATGTGATACAGCCTGGATTTGAACCAGGGACTGTAGTGATGCCCGTATAAGCCTGATGTAATGTTTCATACCTACAAGGAGCATTTATTTATCATAATTAATGGGAGACTTGCCACTTGTTTTTATGTTGTTATTACCATGTTTTGTTCATGTTAACATTGAAACAGCAACATGTACAAATTAGGTTTCCTTTGGGTGTATCAGAAAGACATGGTTTTGTGGTTTATCCAGGCTCACCACTAAATGTCCATTTATGTTCGGTGAACTTCTGTAGCATTTTCTGGTCAGTGATCAAAGCTCAATTCTAGGCAGTAATGAACTTCATTTGTTTACACCATACCTTTTCATATAGTTCAAAAAAACTTGTACCTGTTGTATAAAACCATGTATGCTTATGAATACACCTCTGTGAGAACCACAACCCTTTTATACCTTTTGAAAAATCACTTCTGCGTATTGGCATTAGTCTCACAACCAGCCTCATTTTCAAAAGCTTCTCATGCTGAAGTTGAGAGAGAGAAGTGTTTTTCAAGTGACCCAGTGTGTGTGCTGGTAAAATCCTTCACGCTGGCTACAATCTCTAGAATTAGACAAATTTAAGTTTAATCAGTTTTTTCTCGCCTCTGTGTTTTTATGTAAGGGATCAGGAACCTGAGTGGAGATATCGCTGTGTATGGAGGCTGATCTGTGGAGAGTTGAGAGATTTATATAACAAAGCCAGAGTAATCCCAGGCTACTGAACTATGACCCTATAGCCCCTCTCATGATCACCTTTTAGAACGCTCTCTGTTAACCTCAATAGGAACAGGCCCAGCAGGTAAGGCTGTTGGAAATGACATCATTACAATAAGCTAACAACCCAGAACTGGTCAAGTGTGTTTCTTTTGAGTTTTTCTTCATTTAGGTTATGTGGCCCATAAAAACATACAAGTGGTGTGTGCAACAGTGTATCGCATGCAGTAGGCCTTTGTCTGTCGGTTTCGTTTAACAACAGTAAAGGATGTAATTGTTGGCAAAGTGTGTCTGTCATACGCAGATCATGTTGTGACTGTACAATAAGGGGCACACTGCAAATAAATATTATATTAAGTTATTATTTCAGAATTATACAGTTTCCTGATCACTATTTCCTATATAATCAACCTGTGTTTGTTCAGGAGGGCATGTACAGTATGTATACCCTGGACATTCTTGGTATCCTTCCTCTAAACCAAGGGGGGGCACTTCAATCTGGCCCGCGAGACATACATTTTTTTTTAACCTATAAAAAATATATATATATCTATATACACTACCGTTCAAAAGTTTGTGGTCACTTAGAAATGTCCTTGTTTTTGAAAGAAAAGCACACCAGTCTCAATGTCAACAGTGAAGAGGCGACTCCGGGATGCTGGCCTTCTAGGCAGAGTTGCAAAGAAAAAGCCATATCTCAGACTGGCCAATAAAAAGGAAAGATTAAGATATGCAAAGAACACACACTGGACAGAGGAACTCTGCGTAGAAGGCCAGCATCCCAGAGTCGCCTCTTCACTGTTTACGTTGAGACTGGTGTTTTGCTGGTACTATTTAATGAAGCTGCCAGTTGAGGACTTGAGGCGTCTGTTTCTCAAACTAGACACTAATGTACTTGTCCTCTTGCTCAGTTGTGCACTGGGGCCTCCCACTCTTTCTATTCTGGTTAGAGCCAGTTTGCGCTGTTCTGTGACGGGAGTAGTATACATCGTTGTACGAGATCTTCAGTTTCTTGGCAATGTGTTGCATGGAATAGCCTTCATTTCTCAGAACAAGAATAGAGTGACGAGTTTCAGAAGAAAGTTATTTGTTTCTGGCCATTTTAAGCCTGTATTCAAACCCACAAATGCTGACGCTCCAGATACTCAACTAGTCTAAAGAAGGTCCATTTTATTGCTTCTTTCATCAGGACAACAGTTTTCAGCTGTGCTAACATAATTGCAAAAGGGTCTTCTAATGATTAGCCTTTTAAAATGATAAACTTGGATTAGCTAACACAATGTGCCATTGGATCACAGGAGTGATGGTTGCTGATAATGGGCCTTCACTGTATTTCTGATAAATTTGATGTGACCCCAAACTTTTGAACGGTAGTGTATATAGATAGATATATTTTTTTACACCTTTTTTCTCCCCAATTTCGATGTATCCAATTGGTAGTTATAGTCTTGTACCATCGCTGCAACTCCCGTACGGACTCAGGAGAGGCGAAGGTCGAGAGCCATGTATCCTCCGAAACACGACCCAGCCAAGTCGTAACTGCTTCAAGACACACTGCCCGCTTAACCCGGAAACCAGCTGCACCAATGTGTTGGAGGAAACACCGTACACCTGGCGACCGTGTCAGCGTGCATTTGCCTGGCCTGCCACAGGAGTCACTAGAGCGCAATGGGACAAGGAAATCTCGACCTGCCAAATCCTCTCTTAACCCGGATGACGCTGGGCCAATTGTGCGCCGCCTCATGGGCCTCCCAGTCATCTCCCAGCTGTGACACAGCCTGGGATCGAATCCGTGTCTGTAGTGACACCTCAAGCGCTGCAATGTAGTGCCTTAGACCTCTGCGTCACTCGGGAGGCCCCCGCAAATTGATTTTATAAAAACAATTGGTCCCCCCAGAAATGTGTCTCCGTTGAATTTCTAAATCCCGCCGTGGCCCTCGAGCCAAAATGTTTGCCCACCCCTGCTCTAGACATAAATAAACAACTTTGGAATAGAATCAGATGACCACAGCTAAAGTCCAGTTTTTTTTATAAGATACATTTTTTTTTATATGCAGATGGGATGGCATGTCAGAATTTCATGGTGAGCATCCAAGGAAAACAGGAGATATGCAAGGCCATTGTTAACCATTAATGACATAACCCCTGAGTCATTGTGTCAGGTTGGAACATGACGGAGTCGTCATCATTTGTTGCATTCCTTGTCGGGTCAGACATTGGAGACATATTAGTTTTTTTTCTTGGTGCGGGGCAGTTAGTGGTGACGTTTATCATTTTCTTTTAACTGAGCTTCTCAACTCTACCAGGGTGGTGTCCACCATTTCCATCTGATGTCCCTGAGGATTCTTCAAACAAATACTCCAATAACCACATTACGTCTTTGCTTATTTCACCATGACCTCGATTTTAACATGACCTCGATTTTAAGCCTTTGTCAATGTACCTTTTTATAGTTATTATCTAACATTTCTGAAGTCACTTTATATAAAAAGATTGTGACAAAAGAGAATAATGGCATGGGGAGGGAGGCGCAGCCCTGCATGCTCTCTTTGTGATATCACTCATGACGTTTCCTTATGACCCCATCTGTCCTTTACACAAAAAAACACCATTGGACCTTCTGGAAATGTTGTCCTAATTAGGCCAACATACTGTAAGCATAATGCAGGCGCACAATCTCATCTCTAAAAATCTATGTATAGAAAAAGTGCCTGTTATTTAGTGCAAGCTGCCCAGCCAGCCTTCGGGGAGCCTGGGGAGGCATTGTGCGCTAAAAGGTGTTTGAAGGCTCTATGTGTGGTTCTGTAATGACAAAAGGGACCAGGCGGTGAAATACCTTTTCATGCGACTGACAAGCCGTTAAATAGACACAGGAAGAGGCGAATGTTGAAAAGATAGCAGCGCCGAGAGAGGATCTCCGGGGGATCACATCCAAACATGCATGACTCACTGGGGTTCCTTCCTGTTGGTCCTCCTACGCTACTCCCTCTCCTACACGCCATAGTGCTTAAGTGGAACATGGCCCCCTTTTTGCTTTTCTGCTGTTTATTTTAAAAGAAAACCTGTAAAATACTTCAGTACATGAGATGAGCAATGCATATCGTGTAAGGTAGTAAAAACCAATGAAGGTTGGCAACGCTCAAGTTTCCACTACATTCCATCCCCCTAACCAAACGCAATGGCCTGAGTGAATTCACTTAGGCTAACTCACCCACACATACAGTGGCTTTAGACATTGGTAGACATTTCCACTGCGTGCCAAACAGGCCTGTGAGACTAATAGAGGGTAAGTGAGAGATGATTTAATTGAAACTTCCTGGACGTCTGGTCCTGCAGGTCAAACAAACACCCCATTCAGTCAACTGGTGTCGGACTTCATTTGTGAGTGAAGATAATAGGTGTTGGGCTTCAATCTTTAATCTTGTCACCCAGAATCAAATGTCATGCTGGCGGGCTTCTCGATATGCCACGAGAGACTACATAATCTTAAATGGTAGAGTCGTTATCAGTTTTTTGCAGTATAAAAGGAAGCCGCCACTTGTGCGATAAAGTCAAAGCGTTCTATCTCTGATCTGTCAGCACAGTGTGATGCCCATTGTTTAGATGATTGTGAAGCTACCCTTGGATCTACTTCCTATCCTCTAGGAGGTCAACTAGGAAACCTGGAAGCATTATCGTGACCCGGAAATGTTTTCATCTCCGTATTTATCAGCAGCTCATTCATCTACACCGCTCTTTAAAACATTTCATCATCAAAGCAAGATGTCACAGACAGCTCCTTAGCTCTATCTCTATGGTGAAACCACTGTCCGTTCACTGTTCCCATTAGCTAACAGTGAGATTATGGCTATCAGTTCATGTTCAATGGAGACCTTTGACTACTAGGAAAGGGAAACGCGTCCCTGACCTGTGCCCTTCATCTCACTCATTGGACTCCCGCTCCCAGCAGGTAAAGTATGATGAACCGTCAGTGACTTCCGACACATTAGGGCCAAGTAACAACCACAGTGCTTCACTGCTCTGTGCCAGAGTCCCTCTTCCCTCCCTTGCATACTGTACAGTACATATTTGGTGTACTGTCAAACCATCAGTCAGAGAAACCCCCAAAATGACTGTTGCCATGAGACACCGCACAGCAGTTGGGATACACAAGACGCATGACAGTATGGAAATAGCTCCTTAGAATTCCAGGAGGCTGAGGGAATGTAGTCACGGTAACGGGCAGTCCTATGCTGAGCACAGTAAAAATGACTTTTCTATTTACTTTGGTCATATAAGGCTGTCTCATTGACTGACCACTGAAAGGCCTGGGCTGTTAGGAATTATTTAGGTTTACCATTCCAATGATCTATGTGCTGTCAAACTAGAAGATAAACCCAGTAACTGTACACTGTTTTATGAGTAACTGGAATCGCTGTCATTGGGTGTTTTTATATTTTGTTGACTAGCCTTCTTATCCTTGTAACATGCCAGGGACACTAAAGGGGATACCTAGTTAGTTGCGTAAGTGGATACGTTCAACCAAAATGTGTGTTCCGCATTTAACCCAAACCCTCAGAATCAGAGAGGTGGGGGGGGGGGGCTGCCTCAATCGACGTCCACGTCCTCAGCGCCTGGGGAGCAGTTGTTGTGGGTTAACTGCCTTGCTCAAGGGCAGAAGCAGTTTTTTTCCCTCCTTGCCGGCATGGGGATTTGAACCAGCAACCTTTCGGTTACTGGCTTAACGCTCTTAATCACCAGGCTACCTGCTATCTCCAACCAGTGTGTTATTGTACTGGTAATGCACTGAGCTCCTATGCATTCATTGGCATCTAGTTGTAGTAGGATTCCACTGGCAGCTTAAAATGGGCCAGTACGTGTGTTTCCTCTTACTTAACCAGCAGTCCTTCCCAGAAACAGTTAAGGAAGGTGAGTGGGAGGAGGGGGCTTAGCTAATCGGTGAAGGATGGTGGATGGACTGGAGACCAGTGATTCATGGGTAGGGAGGTTGGAGGGCTGTGGATTCACCGGATGTAGATGTCACACTGCGTGGAGGCAACCATATGTTCCTAGGGAATTGTGGGAACCCAAATATAGACATGATTTCACAGGAATACCCCTATTAGTTGCTGTTTTCCATATACGCATACCATAGCATGTGGTCACTATGATATCGCACTGTATGACTTAACGGTATTAATATCTGCCCACTACTATAATTACACTGAATGTGTTCACTGCATTATGTTGCGTAGATAGAGCTACAATATCCTCTGTGTATTGCATTTACAAGGACCCATGGCTTACATGCCGCAACCCTAACACACAGACTTCATTTTTGCGGTAGCATTGAACCATTGAACCAAAGCGAGTGTGGGGCTTACTGTGGCCTGTGAGTTATGCAGTATTGTCCTTTTATCCATCAGCATGCTGTCATTGTGCTTGGCTCATCTTCTACTCCCCCTCTGGTAGTGGTGAGCCAGGCCAGACCATGGCCCGTTGGGTGTGTGGACCGCGGTGTTACCGGACAAACTGCTGTGTGAGGTACCGCTGCTCATCCCAAATCCAGATTTACAGCACCACAGGAGAAGCTGCACAAACATTTATTCACAGCATCATGGGAACATTGTGCTGTTTCACACTAATGTCCTTAAATTGATAGTGATGTTTGGGCAACTGAGGATGACTAGGCCATTTTAGAAAGAGAATATGTCATAGACCTTTTTAGAGTTTCGATAAATGTTTTGTCTCACCATCACAATGGAACAGTGTTTTTGTATTTTTCCTTCAACTGGTCATAAAGTGGCTGTAAGTGTTGTATATATTTGGGGAATTGGTGGCTGTAAATTCAGTTTTAAAGCAAAGTATTATACTTGGTTGTCTATAAAGGACAGTATACAAAGTGCAGATCGTGAGAAAGCAGCTTGTGATTGCTTTTGCCTAACCCAATAATGATAAATGTTGTCTTTAGAAACAGGGCGTATAGGCACACTGAGAAGACTCCCTCAATTTATTGCTTTACTGGACATGAAGCAATATACTCAAACCACACTCAAAACCCTCACGCCACACTTGCAATTCCTTGTAGCGCCCCATTGTCCCTGAGTGACTCCCTGTCACTTCTTCTTACACAGTGTGCCCTATCCAGCCCATCCTGGGTAAAAAGAGGTCAGGCCAGGGTAACCCTACCACTCTTCTACTCATGTTGTTCTCTAGACAAACCGTTTCCTTCGCCATGCTAAACGGAGCCCTTTTCCAGGTGAGGAAGTGGAGCAGCCCTGGGCTATGAGGATGGAGCAGCCCTGGGCTATGAGGATGGAGCAGCCCTGGGCTATGAGGATGGAGCAGCCCTGGGCTATGAGGATGGAGCTGCCAGGCCAGGGTTTGGTTTGAGTGAGACATCAAAAGCGAGACGGCCAGCTGCCCGGGACTCGTTCTACGGTAGAAGTTGGCTCTCTCGTTCCCTTCTGCCGGTATAAATAGAGCCAGGGTGTGCCGCATCCAGCTGTTCCAAAATATTTTTTTCCCCCCCTTGATGTTCCCTTCCCTCTCTTTCTTCCTCTGTACTGGGGCCTCATTTAAAGCAGTGGCTGTGCTGAGATTTGGGCTCTGGATTTGTGTAGTCTGCAGAAGATTCCCCTCTTTTTTGCCAAAAGGAGCTGCCTGTTCCTTCTATTGTTTTCCTCAGGTGTGCGGTAGAGTAAGAGCCAACAACTACATGCATGCACTCCCTTGTGTATGATCACATGTACTTGGCAATAAATCTTGTGAAATACAGTACAGGTCAGAGGGTAGAGCTAATATTGCACGAAATGAAATTAACCTTTTATGGCTTATGTACAGTGTCTTTGGAAAGTATTCAGACCCCTTGACTTTTTCCACATTTTGTTACATTACAGCCTTATTCTAAAATGGATTACATTTTTTTTTAAATCCTCCGCAATCTATACACATTACTCCATAATGACAAAGCGAAAACAGGTTTTTAGAAATAAAAAACATATACCTTATTTACATAAGTATTCAGCCTTTTGCTATGAGACTCAAAATTAAGCTCCAGTGCATCCTGTTTCCATTGATCATCCTTGAGATGTTTCTACAACGTGATTGGAGTCCACCAGTGGTAAATTCAATTGACTGGACATGATTTGGAAAGGCACACACCTGTCTATATAAGGTCCCACCATTGACACTGCATGTCAGAGCAAAAACCAAGCCATGAGGTCGAAGGAAGTGTCCGTAGAGCTCCGAGACAGGATTGTGTCAAGGCACAGATCTGGGGAAGAGTAACACAAATATTCTTCATCATTGAAAGTCCCCAAGAACACAGTGGCCTCCATCATTCTTAGGTGGAAGAAGTTTGGAACCACCAAGACTCTTCCTAGAGCTGGCCACCCGGCCAAACTGAGCAATCGGGGGAGAAGGGCTTTGGTAAGGGAGGTGACCAAGAACCTGATGGTCACTCTGACAGAGCTCTAAAATTCCTCAGTGGAAATGGCAGGACCTTCCAGAAGGACAACCATGGTTCCCAAGTGGCGCAGCAGTCTAATGCACTGCATCTCAGTGCTAGAGGTATCACTACAGACCCTGGTTCGATTCCAGGCTGTATCACAACTGGCCGGGATTGAGAGTCCCATAGGGCGGAGCACAATTGGCCCAGTGTCGTTAGGGTTTGGCGGGTGTAGGCCGTCATTGTAAATAAGAATTTGTTCTGAACTGACTTGCCTAGTTAAATAAAATTAAAATCTCTGCAGCACTCCTCCAATCAGGCCTTTATGGTAGAGTGGCCAGACAGAAACCACTCCTCAGTAAAAGGCACATGACAGCCCGCTTGGAGTTAGCCAAAAGGCACCTAAAAACTCCCAGACCATGAGAAACAAGATTCTCTGGTCTGATGAAATCCAGATTGAACTCTTTTCCTGGAATGCCAAGCGCTATGTCTGGAGGAAACCTGGCACCATCCCTACGGTGAAGCATGGTGGTAACAGCATCATGCTGTCAGCAGCAGGGACTGGAAGACTAGTCAGGATCGAGGCAAAGATGAACAGGACAAAGTACAGAGATCCTTGATGAAATCCTGTTCCAGAGTGCTCAGGACCTCAGACTAGGGGCGAAGGTTCACCTTCCAACAGGACAACGAGCCTAAGCACACAGCACACAGCAAACACAACGCAGGAGTGGCTTCAGGGACAAGTCTCTGAAGGTCCTTGAGTGGCCCAGCAAGAGTCTGGACTTGAAGCCGATCGACTATCTCTGGAGAGACCTGACAATAGCTGTGCAGCGACGCTCCCCATCCAACCTGACAGAGCTTGAGAGGATCTGCAGAGAAGAATGGGAGAAACTCCCCAAATACAGGTGCCAAGCTTGTAGCATCATACCCAAGAAGACTCTAAGCTGTAATCACTGCCAAAAGGTTATTCAACAAAGTACTGAGTAAAGGGTCTGAATACTTACATAAATGTGATTATTGAATTTTTTTGCAGAAATTTCAAAAACAGTTTTTGCTTTGTCGTTATGGGGTATTGTGTGTAGATTGATCAGGGGTAAAAACGATTTAAATCAATTTTAGAATAAGGCTGTAGCGTAATAAAATGTGGAAAATGTCAACGGGTCTGAATACTTTCTGAAGGCACTGTATATCCAATCATATTTTCATGCTTGTTTAAGCTTTAAATTTTGCCCCACGCTTCCTAAAGTGAGCATTAGCACGATTGGTAACAACAACATCATCAATTCAGGAGAGTACTCTCACCCTTCCCTTTAGGCTTATCTCACCCCACCTTAGGTGCTAATAACCTTGTAATGGGCCTTGCATGTTATCAAGCTACATCATGCTGTGTATGTTATTCACACAGTAATGTAGGTTGAACATTTAAGTGATAATCAACAACGCATGTACAGTACGATTTTCAGCTCAGTGAATCTATGGCAGTTGATTGATGCCATGAATCACCCAATTGGTACAATGTTTATTTTTTGATTCAGTCTTACATTATCTAAACTAATTTCATTCAGCCCAACACCATTTATACTGTAGTTATGCTCGCAAATACAATACTTAATAAATTATAGTAAGTTGAGGACCTACGGGCAGAGTCCCAACCTGGAAACTGTCTGTATTCAGGCTTTCCCATTTAACTCTGAGTGGCGGACTGCTACGTCAGAGTGGCCACTCAGTGGTGGATTTCCCAACAGCCCTTCTCTTCCTGTTCAATAAATGTCCTGGGGCAACACCAATCTACTACATCCACTGTGTGTCCCGGGACTCCTGACTGTGTCAGAACAACTCTCTCCTTTCACTTCTAGCTGGGGGATTCTTGACTCTATGGTCTGTACTTCCTCATCCGGACAGATGATAATAGAGAAGGAAATCGTCACTTTCCAGAGGCCTTTAGAACTCCACAGTATTAGCACCTGTTCTATGTTCCCGGCCTTGTTTCATTTGCTTAGCCCACTTTCTTTCTTCTCTCCTTATTTGTTAATCCATTGGGCCACTTTAGGGCTTTGGCTCTGGATATGGATTTGACTTTTACAGTCTATTAGTCCTAGAGGGAATGGTGCTTTTAAAGGCAGGGTGTGAGGGGTTCAAAACCATTTCCTTTGCTCCTCATTTAGGCCTTCACTATAACACACTTTCCAGTTCTCTTACGCGCCACTACAACTAAATAGTTTTGTTGTTGTGTGACTGTAGAGTCCCCTCATTGGTCAGTGTTTTGGAGGGATACTTGAGTATTTCAATTTGGCTGTCCTACCACATCTTAACCCTGTTTGCAAAATTGGATCATTTACTGTTACCAACTGTTTGAAGGCCTACTTCTGACTTTTAATGAAACTTTCTAAACCCTCTCAGTGCAAATTGCCTGTTGAACCCCCCCTTTTAAATTGAGTAAACAAAGTTTGATACCAGTCGTCTGTTCTATCAGCAACCAGGACCTCGACCATCTGCTCAACTCCCGTTGCCAAATTGACTTTTGGAATGTTTATTTTTACCCATCGCCTCATTAGCATATTGTATAAATGAAAAACCCATCAGAGCTGTGCAAAGACAAACACCCAGCAATCTGTCATGTAATGTGTTTATGGGCTTGCGTGAAATTGGGAAAGTCGTTCAAATTGTTCAACTTCTGGACAAAGCTCATAAACACATTTTACTTTTACTTTCCCGAAACTTTTACTGCAATTTCTAAACATCATAAATCAATCAAAACATGAGAAATCAACAACTGCATCACAAGAAGAGGTATGAGTAATTACATAAACTGTCAAGTTGTGTACATGCAACTGACGCGAAAACTGGTTGTTCCTCGTCCAAACTATCTGTTGAAGACCTTTCGGGCAGAAACCTAATGTTTTGAACTAGAACTCCAATAAAAGTGACATTTTCTGCTATCAAACAATGTTTTCTCTGTATGCCTACACTAAGAGGCCAATGACCAGAGGTTCACAGCTTTCCTGATCCCAGGATCGAGTGACTTTGCTGGGTGTAATTGCATACATTGCCTCCTTACTTCTGCTGACACTTTTCCAAAGACCCAGTGTATTGTAGCCTAACCCTGGAGAATGTGACATCTCTTTCCCTTTTAGACGGAGAGGAATGCCCTGCAACACTGATCGTTTTTGCAAGACTGGTGCTGCCAAAGGCCCCGTCTGTCCCAATTATGTTGGTTCTCACTTTTTTCAAATGTAGAAGCCAGCTGAAATGTAGCTAGGTTAGTGAATTGATTAGCACTAATAGCCCTGCTGCATGACTCTTACTGAACCACCACAGCAAAGTTGGATTGAAATAGCAACTGTTTTGGTAGTGGTAGTGTCTATTCTTCTACTTAGGCTATGCATATGCATACACGCATATGTGTTTACCTAAAATAGATTACCTCTGAGTGAAGTTGTGGCCATGTTCTGTCATTAAATCATATTGAATCATGACTTCGTATGAATCATATCCATTTGCACAATATTTTCTCAACATTTGTCAGTGTATTCCTCAGAACACTGTGCAGATGTGCGAAGATGACTTCGAAAATATCTCTGAACGGCCAGCCGTTCCCTCAATTAGAAGTGCCATGGACATTGCATACTTCTAACCTCTTCCTTGCCTCTCTTCGAAACCCATGAACCATTCGCAGGTGCATTGGCCAAAGTGTTCAGAATCTTCACCATCAAATACATCTCCATCACAAACCTGGTGTTCGGTATTCTCAGGAAACTTCCACTCTGGAAACTTCCATCCCTGAAAATAGGTATGGAAGTCTGTCTGTTTTCCAGACAGATGTTTCCCTCATGGAAACGCACTCCGATCAGGATGGATCCCAATGGAAGCCAGATGACCCTGAATTCCATGACAATAATTATCATGCCCCATTAGCAGTCTAACGACTTACGATGTCATACACTGAGCATCCGATCTATAGTTTGCGGGGGCTCATCAGTAGCACAAGGCTTACCATTACTGTAAATGCAACTTAAACGGTGTGTTGTCTGGGTGGGAGATGTGTGTTATGTCTACGACTTAATTCAGTTCCTTTCTGAAAGTACAACTACAAAGGCCGTGGCACGTTTATCTTGTGTCGTGACTTGGCTATGATGAAGTGTAGTGGTTTGCTTACAAAGAAGTTCACAAAGTGTACATGTGGGTCTGAAGATGGCGATGATAGATGGTTGGCTCTAGGTTAAGAGTGTTTTCTTGATGCCCAAACTCTTGTGCATTTACCACACCAAGCACAATCAAAGACCTCAGAGAAACCACTGAATAACCTGATGAACAAGAGGATGTTCTGACAGTCTGGTGTGGAATATGTAGTTAACCATCCATTCACTTACCCGTTAAAATTTCTATGGAAAATATTAATCCTCAACTTCCAGGTTTTAATCTTGATTTTGTAAAAGATTCATCAATCCGCCGAACACTGTTTCAAGTTACTACGGCACATACATTGCCTTGCAAAAGTATTCGGCCCCCTTGAACTTTGCGACCTTTTGCCACATTTCAGGCTTCAAACATAAAGATATAAAACTGTATTTTTTGTGAAGAATCAACAACAAGTGGGACACAATCATGAAGTGGAACGACATTTATTGGATATTTCAAACTTTTTTAACAAATCAAAAACTGAAAAATTGGGCGTGCAAAATTATTCAGCCCCCTTAAGTTAATACTTTGTAGCGCCACCTTTTGCTGCGATTACAGCTGTAAGTCGCTTGGGGTATGTCTCTATCAGTTTTGCACATCGAGAGACTGAATTTTTTTCCCATTCCTCCTTGCAAAACAGCTCGAGCTCAGTGAGGTTGGATGGAGAGCATTTGTGAACAGCAGTTTTCAGTTCTTTCCACAGATTCTCGATTGGATTCAGGTCTGGACTTTGACTTGGCCATTCTAACACCTGGATATGTTTATTTTTGAACCATTCCATTGTAGATTTTGCTTTATGTTTTGGATCATTGTCTTGTTGGAAGACAAATCTCCGTCCCAGTCTCAGGTCTTTTGCAGACTCCATCAGGTTTTCTTCCAGAATGGTCCTGTATTTGGCTCCATCCATCTTCCCATCAATTTTAACCATCTTCCCTGTCCCTGCTGAATAAAAGCAGGCCCAAACCATGATGCTGCCACCACCATGTTTGACAGTGGGGATGGTGTGTTCAGCTGTGTTGCTTTTACGCCAAACATAACGTTTTGCATTGTTGCCAAAAAGTTCAATTTTGGTTTCATCTGACCAGAGCACCTTCTTCCACATGTTTGGTGTGTCTCCCAGGTGGCTTGTGGCAAACTTTAAACGACACTTTTTATGGATATCTTTAAGAAATGGCTTTCTTCTTGCCACTCTTCCATAAAGGCCAGATTTGTGCAATATACAACTGATTGTTGTCCTATGGACAGAGTCTCCCACCTCAGCTGTAGATCTCTGCAGGTCATCCAGAGTGATCATGGGCCTCTTGGCTGCATCTCTGATCAGTCTTCTCCTTGTATGAGCTGAACGTTTAGAGGGACGGCCAGGTCTTGGTAGATTTGCAGTGGTCTGATACTCCTTCCATTTCAATATTATCGCTTGCACAGTGCTCCTTGGGATGTTTAAAGCTTGGGAAATCTTTTTGTATCCAAATCCGGCTTTAAACTTCTTCACAACAGTATCTCGGACCTGCCTGGTGTGTTCCTTGTTCTTCATGATGCTCTCTGCGCTTTTGATGGACCTCTGAGACTATCACAGTGCAGGTGCATTTATACGGAGACTTGATTACACACAGGTGGATTGTATTTATCATCATTAGTCATTTAGGTCAACATTGGATCATTCAGAGATCCTCACTGAACTTCTGGAGAGAGTTTGCTGCACTGAAAGTAAAGGGCCTGAATAATTTTGCACGCCCAATTTTTCAGTTTTTGATTTGTTAAAAAAGTTTTAAATATCCAATAAATGTCGTTCCACTTCATGACTGTGTCCCACTTGTTGTTGATTCTTCACAAAAAAATACAGTTTTATATCTTTATGTTTGAAGCCTGAAATGTGGCAAAAGGTCGCAAAGTACAAGGGGGCCGAATACTTTTGCAAGGCACTGTACATATATAGTACGGAAATAGTTCTGAGGTTTTGCAATGCCGATTTCAAACGGGCAGATCAAATCCACTCAGGCCAGGTGTGTGATTACAGTCAGTTATTTGTGTGTTCTTCATTCGTCTCTCAAGGCCAAGTTAATCTTTGAGTAGGGTTTTATGTGAACAGGCTGTCTTTGGTTTTGATGCCAGGAGATCTTTTTGAACAGCGGCCTGGGTCAGGGTCCCCCTGCTCTCCTCCTCTCCTCGTCTGCTTAAGTCTTTTCGCTGCTGTCCGCTTCCTTGATGTGGCAGCTTTGAATGGCCATCATAAAAATTAAGAGATCATACATATGCGGGGATGGATGCACCATGTGTTGCGTTGGATAATTGATGCGCCCCCTTAGAATGACTCTACCCCCTTGAATCAGAGCTTGATAAGTACCTATTTACAATTGTACATCTAAGTACTTATCCATCTGGCCACTCTCCTAGCTAATGGGCTAATGTGGTGGAGAATGTGTTTTGTTTGACCTTTCACCTGCCCTCTTAGATCTCCTTTTTGTCTAGCCGCTCATTGTTTTATTAATTGCCAACCAACATCTGAAGTTTTACGATAAATGTTTTCCAGTACCACTGTTACATTGTACATTATATTAGACCCAGACCTCGACTTCACAAGGATCCTTGGGCAATTATAATGGTCAAATAACTTTTTAGGTCCCTCCATTTTATAAATGTGGTGATTCACTAAGGATGGTTATTTGGGCACAAAAGTTACGGGATAATTAGCCTCGTCCAACATGATGACACTTGCAAAGGCAGGGTCGTTGGATGACTCATGTCCCCTCTGTTCAACGTGCTGCCCTTTAGTTTGTGGGAAATTCCATGGGTCCAACAGACTGGACAAAATTATTCAATGTTTTATCTATTTGTCTACATGCCGACGACCCATCGTTCCACTGAGCTCAACTTTAGAATTGAGTGAGGTGTGGGGATTTAAGAATGTGACGGAGGTGTTTGGAGGTTAGGGAAGTGTGATTCATGACAGCCTTCGGCCCTAAATGATCCAAATGTCTGACTTTCACACACACAAAAAATATATATATATATATATGACTGAGTGTTTTGGCCCGATTGATGGGCTTCCCTGAAGTATGTGCCAGACCTGGTCGTCTGGTGCGTTACTGTAAATGACGGCAACCTCATGTTGTGAAACCAAACCTAGACTGGTGAAATCACTGGCCGTATAATTAGATTTTGTGTGTGTTTTCTCAATTACTTGACCATACTGAACACATTGTTAATGGTTTTCGGGTGGGAACAGGAAAGGCAAGTACAGTAATTCATGCAGCTGTAAGAAAACAAAAGCCGAGACAAATCAAAATGTACATGTCTGAAAGCTCATAAGCACGTCTCAGTCTGAGTTGGTTTTATGCCAGGTTTAGTGCCCAGACGTATTTGATCTTCCTTCTGATGTTCCGCGCTGCCAGTGTAACCTCATTAGATAGGATGTGGTCTCTTCCCTCCACCGTGTCTCCCGTCATTGCCACATTGATGGGAATGACTGGGAGATTTTCAGATTACACATCCAGACAGAGTTGGCGGCCACAAATCTGCCCACCCAAAACCACTTCTGTCATTTTAGGACAAGCCCCCACAGCGAAACCACTGTCCTCAGTCATTCTCATACACATGTTATATCAGGTGTCTCCCTGCTACATAGCTCACATGTGCCGAATACAAAATAATTCAGCTTGCGTCTGAGGCTTAGTGAATGTGCTTTTCTCTGGCATTGATGGAAATTTCCATTTAAAAAATGGAAATACCAACCACAAACGGCCAGGAGAACTGTTGATCGGTAGGTAGCTTTTATTTTACCTTTATTTAACTAGGCAAGTCAGTTAAGAACAAATTCTTATTTTCAATGACGGCCTAGGAACAGTGGGTTAACTGCCTGATCAGGGGCAGAACGACAGATTTGTACCTTGTCAGCTTGGGGATTTGAACTTGCAACCTTCCGGTTACAAGTCCACCGCTCTAACCACTAGGCTACCTATTGAGAGGTACATTGAGGAGTCCATTTGTCTTTCTATGAGCCAATGTGTTTCACCTACACAGAGGATACTTATTATCTGGGTCCTGAGGCTCTTTGTACCATTTTTAGGGATTTCAAGTGGTTGACTCACTAGTATTAATGGATTGTGTAATCATGATTTAAAACGCACAGTTTGAAAGTAGATTATAAATTCACAATTACACTTCCAACTCACACAAAGTGGTTTTCAGCCTATTATGGATGCAAGTTAGATTGTGTTATCTTGTACAGCCTGGGGCTGTAGTTTCACGATCTCTCAACATGGTTGGCACTGATGTCCTAGCAACCTTGTGTCTGTCGATGATTAACACTAAACAGACAACATCCATCCAGACAGGGGGGGGGGGTCTTCTCTGTTCTGTTCAGTCCTGTCCACTGACAGCCAGACGAGGGGTGGATAAAACGATAGCAGCAGCTGCCTTTGCCCTAGCAGATCTGTCAGGCCTGAGCTCACAGCTGTGTGCGTACTCTGGCTGTGTGCCCTCTGCTCTGACTGAAAATCTCTCATCTGCTTATCTAAATGTTTTCTCTCGGAGTGTGCCAGGAAGAGTGTGTTCTTATGCCCAGGCCCACCGTATAATGCTGATGTTATATCGTACTGTAAGATTGCAATAAAAATGTAAGTGATGTTACATACACACCCCATTTGTGTTGTTCAGGTAATGTACTCAGAAGAATACTTTAGACAAATTAACTGTTTTTACCATACCACGACTTGATATGCCATAGTATTAACACCACCATAACACTGTTAACTGACCAGGTTTCTCTAGTGTCTGCCTAGTGTAATATACAGTTGAAGTCGGAAGTTTACACACACTTAGGTTGGAGTCATTAAAACGTGTTTTTCAACCAATCCACAAATTTCTTGTTAACAAACTATAGTTTTGGCAAGTCTGTTAGGACATCTACTTTGTGCACGACACAAGTAATTTTTCCAACAATTGTTTACAGACAGATTATTTCACTTATAATTCACTATCACAATTCCAGTGGGTCAGAAGTTTACATACACTAAGTCGACTGTGCCTTTAAGCAGTTTGGAAAATTCCAGAAAATGTCATGGCTTTAGAAGCTTCTGATAGGCTAATTGACATCATTTGAGGCAAAAGGCGTGTGCGAGGAAGGAGGGCTACAAATCTGCCTCAATTACACCAGCTCTGTCAGGAGGAATGGGCCAAAATTCACCCAACTTATTGTGGGAAGCTTGTGGATGGCTACCCGAAACGTTTGACCCAAGTTCAACAATTTAAAGGCAAATGCTACCAAATACTAATGGAGTGTATGTAAACTTCTGACCTACTGGGAATGTAATGTAATGAAAGAAATAAAAGCTGAAATGAATCATTCTCTGTATGTGAACTTCCGACTTCAACTGTACGTTTGTCGGAATGCATGTAACTGATGTGATTGCGTTGATACAGTCTAATCTAACTAAAGGGGGCTGTTACATTGAGACTCAAACTCTAAAACTCTCCAGTGAGTCTATATCATCTCTGTGTGCCATTTCAAACAATAGGAGATTTAGAAATTGGTTTCAAACTGGATAAGCCCTCTCTTTAGATTACATTTCCATCTAACAATGGTATCAGGGGATCTATCAGTGGCAAGAATGTGTTTTTAAAGAACACGTTTGAAGTCGTCTGTTGACGTTTCCTCCTCCTCTCACATTGCACACCATGCTATGAGAGAGCCCATGACGCCTGCGGTGGGGCTGGGTTGTCTAAACCCATCCCAAGAAGCTTTGGCTTTGGTCTCGCTCTTTCTCGTTTCCCAGAACTTCTCTTTTGTGTAATAAACCGACATTTTTCAGAAAATACCTCATGCTTCCCTAAATTGGGTGGCTTTAAGTTCAACGCGGTAGTTCCATAATGGTCTTTGAGAAGTCTTTCACTTTAAATTAGGTTTTTGATTCTATACCATACGTCAGGTCTGAGCTATGCCTCGCAATTAAGTTTAGGGAGGAACTTGTGTTTTGCTTTTAGTAGTCAGTCACTCACATGGACAGCGCAGTTCAATCATAGCCAAGTCATAGTCTGGAGCCCTTGTCAATCAAATTAGGTATAGATAGATACTGGTTATAATTATTTGGACCTCAGTGTAGCTCTAAAACGTTTTCCCTGCTTCACAGTTCTAACACGCTACCCAGTTACGATATCAAGGTTGCTCTTCAGAGAAACCCTCCATCCACTTAGTTGGTATTAGGATTAATGGATACTGCATGTTCTCTCCTCTGCCAGTGGTTTTTCAGACTGTGGTAACACTCTACTTTGTCTTCTTTCCCAGGTGACAACACCAACGTTCCCTGTGGTGGTCAAGATGGGTCATGCCCACGCCGGCATTGGCAAGGTAAGCCTCCCTGCGACGTTGATTCGGACGTGCACACCATCACAACTAAGGTCTGGGCACTCCCTGGCTGCTCATCTCTCCACTTCACCATTGCATGGCTGGTCTTGATTTGTTTGTGTTTGTTATGCTAACCTATCACATACTGTACAGTTAGGAGTTGAGCTGTACATAACAGACCAGGCTCCTTCTCTCTTCTCAGTGTATCTCTGAATGTGATGATGGCATGACATCCCTTCCATAAGCAGACTATCAGTCTTGGAGAGGAGGTGGAGAAGGGTGTGAAGATGCAAGCCATGATTTCACAGTGTGTCTGATAGGAAGGGACTTTGGGGGCTTTTTCAGGGGGTTTACATGTTCATAAGGAGTTAGGGAGGAGATGTGGGAATGATATGGGCATCGGCAAGCTGATCAGCGTCAGGATCTGAAGACCACCTAGTTACCTCATAAAAGGCTGGATATGCTACTGTTTGGCCTGTTTCCTACGATGTCAAGCAAAGAGGCACTGATTTTGAAGGTAGACCTCGAAATACATCCACAGGTACACCTCCAATTGACTCAAATGATGTCAATTAGCCAATCAGAAGCTTCTAAAGCCATGATGTAATTTAGATTATTTTTCCAAGCTGTTAAAAGGTACAGTCAACTTAGTGTATGTAAATGTCTGACCCACTGGAATTGTGATTAAGTGAAATAATCTGTCTTTAAACAATTGTTGGAAAAATTACTTGTCATGCACAAAGTAGATGTCAAAACCGACTTGCCAGAACTATAGTTTGCTAATAACAAGAAATTTGTGGAGTGGTTGAAAAACACGTTTAATGACTTCAACTGTATATGCGCGTGTGTGTGTGTGTATATGTATACATATATAAACACACACACACACACAATTTCAACAGCAATGCAGTTCAGTGAACAGCCAACCAAAGTGAGTGATTACTAGCCCAAATGGAGCTCTCCTCACATATAATACAGGACCTCCCGAGCCAAGTCAGTGTGTTCACACAGTACACGGGGAAGCACTTCCTATAACTTCATCCCCCTTTCCATATAAAGGGCTGGGTTGGGTTTCCTCCATTACAGGAACCTGGAGTGCTATAGAGTTCCCACATGCCCTCTGGATCACTTAGCATAGACCCATTGTAGACCAGGACCTCACTTAACCCCCCTGACCTTACAGAGGACTGAGAACTAGGGGTAGAAGAGGGCCTGGATGTAGGCCATTCAAGTGCTTCACATGGCTTTTAAGTTGAGCTGAGAGACTCTTGACAAAAGACATTTGGTTAAAATTCAAGTATCTGGAGTTGTGGAAATTGGGACTAGGACTAGTGATGGTGTTAAAACAACTGAAAATCCTATGTTTGTTTAACCTAATGCCCTTATTAGATTACATGTAATAAAGCGCAGTGTTTTCACTTAAACAGTTCTTTATGATCTGTACAATTGTTAATCCTGGTTGGGGAAGTTACGAATGGCTCACTAAAGGGTAGACTGATTTAACTGACACTGGAGAATATTTCTCCACCATTTGAAACTGGCCAGTGTCCAGAATCACATTGCTTTCCACCTCACCCAGCTCTTGATCCAACTGCCAGTACATACCCTCTTAATTACCTTTATGGTTTCTGCTTCCAGTATTATAGTTTACTTTATTTACTCAATGGTTCATCTTATTCTCTGCATGGCTTCTCATATTTACACCATGGTTTGGCTCCTTTTTCCCTGGCTCTCCAGAGGTATTGGGTTACACCTTTTGGAACCACAGTGGGTAGCCAAGTACACAAATACTTTCCTTGTGAACAAAGGATAACAATTTACCCCGTGTCTAGCTACCTCCACCTCTGTCAAACATACTCAAGATGCTATCTTAAAGAGTAGTTATGACAGCGAATGAAATGCCTGATCCAAAAAGTGGGCAAACTCCTCCCCCAGATCTTTACCATAGTAGACTTTTCCATCTCACTTGAGAAGAAGAGATGAGCTGAAAGAAGAGAGAGGTGGGGGTGGGAAAGTGAGCGCATCAGTCCGTCCCTGTCCACGACAGCCTCTCACTGTTCCCACTGACTTTCACCGCATGGTGGATGAATCATAGTGCCAACGATAACAGCCAGAGGGGATGATAATGAGAGTCAATGGAGGGAATATGAAGGGAATGTCTAGGACTCTCGTTGCTATCATCCATACATCATATGGGTGATATACATTCACATAGCTATACATTACAGGCTGTTGATGTATGGCTTTCTACTACTCCTTTGCCCCTTTTCCCATGGTCTAAGGCAGTTTCTGGAGTGTAATCCATCTTTTTATCAATACAGACATATCTGGTTGGTAATTGGGTGTCTTCGGCTTAGTGTGCCTGTCAGTTTCATTTAATCAGTATTTAATCAAACCTGTTTACATATAAAAGATACAGCAGATTAGCATTTACTGTTCAAAAAGGAATCTACAGAATTGTTCTCTTTGGATAAGTTGTGGGTCGATTGAATTTAGCGATTGTTTGTCATCTCCATCAAAATGTTGTCTAGCATATTAGTGGTGGAAGAGGTGAGTTTACTCCCTTAATATGTAATGCGCTTTTGAGCACCTACTGTAAGTGGAAACGCGTAATATAAATGCAATCAATTGTTACTGTACTGTCTGTATATAAAGTCACTGTGTACCTGATGAACTCACATGGGTGTGAGAAAAAGTGCAGCTCCAAAAATTCTAACATTTTCCAGAGACAAAGCTTTTCATTATCCTGTCTGTGTTGGATTTACATTCCTGTGGGATTCTATCAGTCTACTTCAGCTCCTGTCTCATAGCTTTTATAGCATGTTTGGTAATTAACCATCACAAACTACCAATTATGCATATCTTCCTGCTGATTTAACTAATTAGGGGCATCTTCCTGTTTCAGATCAAAGTGGAGAACGAACTTGACTTCCAGGATATTACCAGTGTGGTGGCGCTGGCCAGAACCTATGCCACCTCTGAGCCATACGTCCTGTCTAAGTACGACATCAGGATCCAGAAAATCGGCAACAACTACAAGGCCTACATGTAAGTATGATGTAGTCTCTATGCTGTGTACACTGGGTTTTGTCTGTGACTTGGACATGTCAGCAATGATTGTGACTAGAATTAAACTATATGGCTTGCATGTGAATGACTTTACCAGAGAGAGGGGGAGAGAAAGACATGGAAACAGATGGATGAAGGGAAACAAAAAAAGAGATGGAGAGAAAGAGATTGATAGAGAGAGAGACCCTAGAATAGTCCAGCCTGCACGCCAATGTGAGTGTGGGAAGAGGCCCATGGTACACCCTTCCCAGTCAGTGGAGGCGTGCAGGGCTCACCCACACCACAGCACTTCCTTCTCTACCAAGGGACAACGACTAGGGTTGCACCCTGCACTGGCATTCCATTCTGTCTCCCAGAGGGAAGTGACAGCATCAGCCAACGTGACCGTGACCACAGGCCAAATTCAGCCTTAGTCTCAATCTTAGCTTGAACTAAAATAATCTTCTGAGTAACCAGCCACTTCAATTTCAAATGCTCAACAGCACCCTCTTGAATACAACAGACCTCGTGCAGTAAATGTAAAACACCATGTACAGTAACAATGAAAGTATGAATCTACGCCCTTTCTACTTTCATGTCTCTCAATCCGAAAAATTATTGCTTGACTAAGAGGAGTGGAATTTACTTCCTTATCTCAACTTATTTCCTCGGCACCAGTCATGAAAGCACGTCTCCAATTGACCTTGACACAAACATAATGTAGGCAGGCGTACATTGCAATCATCAATGTAGAATTCAGCGATAACACCCCCCCCCCCCAGGGTCTTCTGTAGAACTACTGTACAAAAACAAAACACAATGACTAAGCTAGCTGACCATTGCTTTCCATTCCAGTCCAGAGAATAGCTGAATGCCTGATTTAATTTCCTTGATTTTCACCTTTTCTAGGAGGACGTCCATCTCTGGCAACTGGAAGGCTAACACAG
Organism: Oncorhynchus mykiss; assembly: GCF_013265735.2. NCBI lineage: Eukaryota > Metazoa > Chordata > Actinopteri > Salmoniformes > Salmonidae > Oncorhynchus > Oncorhynchus mykiss. Next base: position 31,850,486 of record NC_048585.1, on the reverse strand, counting down.
GCTCAGCCATGTTGGAACAGATCGCTATGACGGACAGGTAAGCTGGCCTATAGACACTTTGTTAGACATAATATAACAGATAAGCTTCATTATAATAAATTCTGAACGCTTATAGATGTATTATTGTGTTTATTAATTTGTACACAAGTAAATACAAGACAATGTGATGAGAGTTTAGAAGGCAAGTGAAAAGTGTATGTGCAGGAGAGGTGAAAACTAACAAACCTGAGGGGCTTGTATGACACCTCCCCCTTTCAAATATGTATAGAACAAAACAAACAGGAAATTATATCCTGATATGTCAAACAGTTAAACAAGTTATAAAGCATTATACCTGCAGGCTTTAAGTAAAGTGTTACCAAAATGAGTTTTTCACTGCCACGGTCTGTTTTGTAATTGACAAAGACAATCAGTTGTGGATGTCGCTGTGTTCCAGATATCGTCTGTGGGTGGACTCCTGTGCCGAGATGTTCGGGGGACTTGATATCTGTGCTGTGAAAGCCGTCCACGGAAAAGATGGCAATGACTACATTATCGAGGTTAGTTCATTCTTAGCATGTACTGTCAGTGGCGATTTTAGCATGTAAATCTTAATGGGTCCCCCCAAAAATTGTGGGATGCGTTCCAGCAAAGCCACTACACAACACTAAACAATACATGAATTGTACTATAACGGTGACAAACGGTGCCCACAAACTGTTAGGGTCTACATAAAGCTGTCCCAACAGCAGTCTCAACAGCAGTCCCAACACCTTACCACTGCTACACCTGGCTATCAGCGGAGCCTTGTCTGGCAGCGGAAGTTTATTCAGCCTCATTTACTTACTTTAAAAAAATATATAGCTGATATGGCTGACTTGCTTAAACAAATGTGGTTTCTACTGACAATTGAGATGTACAAACTATGGCATAAGGGCATGACAAGCGGAGGAGAGGCAATGCGTAATTTCTATTAAGACATTAATGAGAGAGCTAGGACGGATGTAGTCTAACTATTTGTTCAGCACTTTTGAAATGTACAGCAACAGAATTCAGAACATGGGCCTTTCTTACAGTGTTCTCCCTGTACACCAAGTCAGAACCGTAGGATAAATAAAGGGGGCATATAAGCAGACAATGAAAGCTCTTATATCTTACAATATTCAATGATTATATTTCTCAAAAACAGGTTATAGGTTACATATGCACAAGTCAGAACAGTTGGCGAAATTAAGAGGTGAAAATAGACACAATTATTAGGGTGAGGCACATGGGCTACTAACAGCTAGCTAACTAACACAACACACTTAGTATTACTTTCATAGCTACAGTATACATATCTCCCTGGCATATTACATCATTTATGCAGCAGCATACAAGACTAAATGTGACCACGAAGGACCACCTTTTCAAGTGAGCGGAAGGTGAGTCCCAACATTTTTTGGACTTAACTTGTTGTGCTTTGCTCACTTGAACAGGAAGGTGGTGCGGCAGTCCTTCGTGGGTAAATTTTGTCATAAAAGTCTGGCATTCTCTGGATTTATGGTGCTTTCAAGATAACTAGGAACTCGAGAACCGATATGACGGCTGAAACGGGGTTTGAGTGACAGAGTGGGAAGAATGGGGAACAAAAAGGGTTTTGTCTCTATCGGGCCATAGGCAGCTATACTAAACTGGATACGTTGTAGTATAGTTGTGTGTGTTAGACTTTCCTAGCCCACGTTTACAGCGGCTGCTGCTAGCTCAACAGCTAGGAGGTATCACTTCTGGAAAGAATAAGAGTTCAAAGTTCATACCAAGTTGCCATACTTTTAAGCTCGTGCTATATTCTGGCTGGTATAGTCGAAATTCATCGGTTTCGGCGTGTCGATCATCACCTTCACATTGAACATGATGCTAATTTCGTTCTGAGCCCTTTTAATGTAGGACCGTCGTCCTCACGGCCTCGGAACAGAAAGTTTCATTTTCATCAACGGGTTTATATAGTGGTGAAAGAAGGACGTGTTTCATAGTTTACAACAAAAGTCTGTTCACTTGGGCGGGGCCTCGGAGTGAGCTGAGTTTCTCTATGACAAACCGTTCTCTCATTTAAGAAGCTAAAATTACATTTCATCGTTTCACAAATAGTTTCATATTTTAACATTTAAATTGTGCAACAATTCCATGTGAATCTGATAACTAGAATGTGTTGACTTTCCAAGATAGTTTGTCATCCTGTCATTAGTAGTAATGTCTCAGACGACAAATGATCTGGGATCACATTCATTAAGTACCAACGCATATTTTCAACTGGTTGGATTACCGAAATATGGTTCCGTTTCCCACCTTTCGATGTTACCAGACTCTCTGTTACAAAGGCTTTACAAGAGTCAACTCTATAAAGTAGAGAGAGAAAAGGGGAAAGGTATTTATGGGGGTCATAAACATCCCCCAACAGGCCAACAAAACAAATAGACCATGTTTGTATGCAGCTTTATTAACTCAATGATAAATATATATTTTTTTTACATTGTTTGCAAACTGATATGTGACATGTATGAATGCCAAAATTACATGCGAAACAGGAATCCCCCCCAATGTGGGGCTCAAAACAGGGTCACCACTGTGTACTGTATAAGCAAATGGGACAGTAACTCTAGGCCTTCTCCTTCACGGTAAAAAAAATAAAAATCTCTAACAAACAGCCCATATCATGCTCAGTGTATGTGTGTCTAATAAATATTTCCCAACCTACATACAGCTGGAAGTACATTGTAGTATTCTGAAGGATGCTCAGGCAACGTGGTGTTCAATGTGTATGCTAACCCAGTTTGAGTTGCATGAGTTATAATACACTCTTTGAACTGGGTGTGAGTAACAATGGGCGATGATGAAAGATCATGTCAATTCCAGAAATATGTTGATTTAAATCAGATTTCTCAGGTGGGCGATAACATTTTCAAAGTCATCAAGTAATAGATTGTATTGACAGACGAGTTGGCGGGCGATGGTGGAGAAAGAGGGCGCAGCCGAGGATAGATCAGGCATGATCAGTCTGAGTCGGAGCAATGAAAGAATAATTACGCTTTAGACCAAACACAACGATCTGAATTCAAACAAAGGCATGGCTAGCTGGCTGCCTACGCTATCTGTTTGTATGAAGTAATAGATACTTGAGGAACACCGCTTTTCTCAAGTTCGTAACATTTCCTCAGCTGGTTCAAATGGCAGAACAGAGGAGAGGATATAAAGGAGGACCATAGAGATTAAATATAGTGTTCTATTCTATGGGGAGGACTGTGTGTATTCAAACCTGAAACTCAAGATGGCTCAGACACAGACATACTGAAAAACAGAGATCGTTGGAATGAGTTGTGGTACACTTACAGTGCCTATAGAAAGTCTACACCCCCCTTGGATTTCTTCACATTTTGTGTTAAAGTGCGAGTCTAGAATTGATTTAATTGTTCTTTTTCGTCAACGATCTACACAAAATACTCTGTCAAAGTAAAAACAAAATGTTTTTTTAAAGATGAATGAAACATAACACTAATGTACCTTGACTAGATAAGTATTCACCCTCTGAGTCAATACATGTTAGAAACACCTTTTCCGAACGATTACAGCTGGTGAGTCTTTTTGGGTATGTCTAGTAAGAGCTTTGCACACCTGTATTTTGCAATATTTGCCCATTCTTTTCAAAATTCTTCAAGCTCTGTCGGTGTTTTGTTTTTGGGATCATGGCTTTTCAGCAATTTTCAAGTCTTGCCATAGATGTTCAATAGATTTAAGTCAAGACTGTAACTGGACCACATTCACTGTTGTCTTGGTAAGCAACTCCAGTGTACATTTGGCTTTTATGTTGTAGGTTATAGTCCTGCTGAAAGGTGAATTCCTCTCCCAGTGTCTGGTGGAAAGCAGACTGAAACAGGTTTTCCTCTAGGATTTTGCTTGTTCTTAGCTCCATCCCGTTTTCTTTTCATCCTGAAAAACTCCCCAGTCTTTGGGCGATGTCAAGTACACACATACCATGATGCAACAACCACCATGCTTGAAAATAAGAAGGTAGTTACCCAGTGATGTGTTGTTGGATTTGCCCCAAACATAAGGCTTATGCATTTAGACCAAAAAGTGATTTCCTTTACCGTATATTTCTGCAGTATTACTTTAGTGCCTTGTTGCATATGTAAGAATATGTCGAAGATAAATACACAACGCAGAGACAGAGTACGAGCGGTCAAGAGGACGAGAGTCAATAGAGTACTAATGATCAATGAAAATGTTTTTTTCTGTAATAGGGAATTATTGATCAATGGTTCAGAGACATGAGAGGAATATGTCTTCTGAAATATGCTACCTGTTATTTGGCCATTGGCTAGTTTTATTGCAAGGAATTCTAATTGGTCAACCACAGGCTAGGGCTGGGTAATAAAACTACATGCTGTTCCTTTTGTTCTGGGGAGAGAGAACCACTGGAGAGTACATCACCGAGGACAGGGGAGAATGACAATCTACCTCCCCATATGATTTGTCCTCTGCGAGTAAAGCTATTTTCCTCCCCCTGATTTGCTTTGGGGTTTGTGTTATTGTAACATAAATTGCTAACACATACATATGCATATTTTGAAATATTTTTCCAATATTTTTATTCAGTATTTTTATTCTTTCACTCTGTCATTTAGGTCATTATTGTGGAGTCAATACAATGTTGTTCATCCATCCTCAGTCAATGGTGACATCCCTAAGCAGTTTCCTTCCTGCAGCTCATTTCAGAAGGATGACTGCATCTTTGATGTCTGTATGCTTAAAGATATATTCCATGTCTGATTTGTTATTGTTACCTATCTACCAATCACTGCTCTTCTTTATGAGGCTTTCTAAAAGCTCCCTGGTATTTGTAGAGCTTGAAATTCAATACTGACTGAGGGAACTTACAGATATTGTATGTACTGTATGGAGGACAGGGGTAGTCATGAAAAAAATATTTCACACAGTTTGAGTCCATATAACATATAACTATGTGATTTTGTTAAGCCAAATGCAACGTCTACACTAATTTATTATTTCCTAAACAAAGGGGTGAATACTTATGCAACAACTATTTTAGTTACTGAATTTTTATTAATTTGTAAAAATGTGTAGAATTTTCTTTTCACTTTGACATTACAACATTTACAGTTCCACTTTGTAACGCAACAAAATGTGAAACATTTCAAAGGCTTGTGGACTCTCTACAGGCACTGTATTTAAATGTGACCGACCGGCCTGATTTGGTCTTATGTAGTGAAATTATGAAATCATGTTATTTTTTACATTGGATAAAAATAGAGACTCAGAGCTAGAAAATGGTAAATCATACACTACAGTTGAGGAACAATGGGGAGTGTAATTTTGCTTTGAAAGTTGATAAACTTGCAACCCCACTTTTTAGAAAATGGCCCTTGAATGTTTTGGTCCACCTACTAGTGAGCTCTTCTTTGTCTACACCCATTCAGCGTCATTCACACCCTCTACAGCCTTAGCCCCACCCATTACTTTAAGGACTCACATGTGAGGCCATGTGTTAAACAGAGTGAGTATGGTAGTGTACTAAACAACCAAAGATTTCAAGACTAAAGGCTGGTTTATTCTACGTCTATCGACATGTCTGTAGACCGTTGTCGCAGTGACATCATGAATATTCTATTGTCGTCCGACAACTTGTCCTTGTCGTTATGAAAAAGTATGAACATAAAAACAACAGCAGCCTGGTGGTCCAAAATAGTATAACTGGTGTATTTTAACACCAATAAACCCATCCGTTTAAAAATGTATTTGCTATATGTCAATCTAGCAAACCAGGCAACTAAAAGCTACTTTTCTAAACAATGTTTTTGTTCGTTTCTAGCTTGTTAGCCAGCTAGCTAACATTAAGTTAGCTAGCTAGCCAGTTCAAATAATGTACATATCATATAGCTAACAACGTCTTAACTTTAGCTAATTTGTATTCATTATTACAGGAAAATAAACTCTCAAAATCATTATTTACAAGTTAATGGAGAGCTAATTACAGAAAATAGTGTGACCAAATAAAAGCAGGGCATTCTACCATATCATTTTTGAACTTGGACACTTTCTTGTTGGCCTAACATAATATCCTAAATTGACTTTGGTGCAGGTCATGTTGTTTTTCACATTAGTCTCTGGTAAACACAGACTATATAAAATAAAATCAAATTTTATATGTCACATGCACAGGGTACAGAAGGTGTAAACGGTACAGTGAAATGGTTACTTGCATAGTGGAGTCTTTTGATTAGACATGTAGCTAGCTAGCTAAACAATGACCCATAATCCCAACTCATAACCTTAATACCGTGCATGAATCTAGTGAGCCAGTCAGCTAACGTTAGCTAGCTAACAGTACGCTATAACTTGCAATGAAAACAACTTTCTGAAAATGTAGCTAGACAATCTTACCATGCATGAACGCTTCTCCCTCTCTGCCAAGGTTGCCCATTGTTTGAAGATGTAATCCGGAGACGGGTGTTCTATACAACAGCCTTCTGCGTGTTCTCTTTTCGACTCCCTCTGCATATTTGCAATCAAAGGCCAGAATTTTCTCCATCTCCTTAGCTATCATACACTGTTTCCACCGGGCATTCCACTTATTTCAAAACTATGTCTTCCAGAAAGTGGAGGGCAACACTTTTGCAGTTCTTGGTGATATCTAGCTACATTAGAAAGGATTACCTACACATACAGTACTAAGCAGCTCATGTTATAGACAGAAGCGTGCTACATGATAGACCAATCCAAACTCATCTCGGCATGTCCAGCCCATCCATTATCTCAGCCAATCATGGCTAGCGGGATGGTTCCGTGGCTAAACCTACTAGGCTCATAATTTTAACAATTGTATTCATATTTACAGATGGCATGCACGTTTGTTATTAAGGCACATGAAAGTTCCCGTTCCAGGAGGCATTTCTGTTCATGTTTACATGAAAATGCTTCTCCTTTGAAATAGTGACATGCAATATATGCCTAGTTTCCTGAAAAGAGTCACAAATTATCATCAGTCTTTGTGTTTTCTAGTTAAAAAGTAATTTGGAGAAGAGGAACGCTAGGTCGATTTAATGTCTTAATAGATGAATAGATCATATTAAAATTCAACCCTTTTGAGGCATTTGTGTTTTGGAGCTAGTAGAACTATGTTGTACTTTAAACTTTTTACACTGGATTGTCAAAGGTTAAAGCACCTGCAATTCGATCACTACCAAGCCACTGACTTGGGAGAACCACCCAGTGAGAGTGGTCCAGTAAGTGCCTCTGTTCAACAGACATTATCACAGCCTATCACCCCATAACAACCTCTGTCTGGGTTTATTTTGGGCTGCTGGGCAGCACTTGTTGCTGTAGAACACATCTGTTTAAAAGGAGCAGATGCACCGTTACACCGACCAGGCACTTCCTGTTGTTCCACTTAGCTCACATTGACTCCAGACCAGGCCTATAGCTACACACATGCACAATACACATGCCACACACACAGAGATAACTGCTTTGTCCTAACCTGACGTTATTGGACAAGCAAAGAAACGCAGGCACACACATACACACAGGGTAAAAAGAAGCTTCGGCAGACCGAGATACATGCATGGTCGTGACCTGACGTACTGTATTGGGACTGGTAAAAACATGACGTAGTGCAACCGTCTCAGTGCTTAGGTAGCCCCATCTCGCACAACCAGCCCAGCCTATCGTTTCCTCCAGACAAGCCTGGTTTATCTCCTCTCACAGGGCAGCTTATGGACGACCGGTGGGAAGGGATGGGAGGAAGAGGAAAGAGCTGGTTGTGTGAGTGTGTCCATATGGCATGTGTTTATGTATGTCAGTGCTGTGGATTGGACAACAGAGACAATTCAGAGGGGTGTGTGTGTTCGCGCATGTGTCTGTGTGCATATATGTATGTGTGCTCGCTCGCACCTGTGTGTGTGTGTGTGTGTGTGTGTGGTGCACAGTTGATTTACAGTGCAACTGGCAGCTGTTGTGAGTAACTGTCCCTGGTGCAGCAGGCCAAGCTGAACCCATTTGTAAGCCACTGTTTTTGATGAATAGTTCTGTTCCCAGTGTTAATTTATTTCATATATCAGGCGTTACCTATACTTTTGATCTTATGGAAAATACAACGCCAATTTAACCTATTATTTTTCTTGGTTGCATTCCATAAATCATTAGACTTTTCCAGTTGCAGAAGGTGATTAGACATAATTTCAGTGCTAGCCTGTTTGTGATATGGTGAACTATAGGCTGTTCTGTTTATGTATCTACCACAGTATAACTTTGTCCAAAACACATTTTCTGGCATTCTTCAACGGTCCATATTAAATATGTCATTAAACTCACTGTACCACTGAAAGGAGGAAATTAAGGACACGCATACAATGGACTCCTCTGTGCTTTTCCTCTGAACACATTACCATGTACTAATGCAGCAATGGAAGTTAGGAACACTCATGAATGTCAGCTAAAATGAGATAAACACAGGAATGTTTTCATACCGAAACCAGTTTTGCGTTCAATGACCTTTTTAACCTTGAGATTACCGATGTTTTAGCTTTTACTCATGCACATACCCTTCTCAACCATTTTTGAAAACTGTATCTCCGATCTGCATGCTCATCACAGATCCCACACAGCACTCTCCAATGTGATGTGTTTATGTGCAATCCCCTCGTGGGAAGTTTGATTTAAAATTCCTCTCATCACATTGTCTTTGATCCATTCTGACGCATACGGCCCAGTGCTCTGAGATGTCCATATTTAGCCTGCTCTCTAACATGCGTGAACATTCTCTCTTAACCTGATGTTTCTAGGGTGGAGGCCAGCCTCCCACCTACCCATCTGTCATCCTCTTTCTCTCTTCCCATTGTAGGAAGGGCTTATAACCAGTGTGGCTATTGCAAGAAATCTCCACAGGCTCTCTAGAGATTGTGTGTGTGAGAGACACTGCATTCTTATTTGAACGGCCCACAAGGTCTGAGACAGACGGGGACCGCAGCAGTGACACAGTCACGTAACGATGTTGACAAGGAGAGTTCTACACACACACACACACACTGTGGCGGCAGGTAACCTGGTGGTTAGAGCGTTTTTGCCAGTAACTGAAAGGTAGCTAGTTTGAATCCCAGAGGCAAAAAAAAGTGAGAAATCTCTGTGCCCTTGAGCAAGGCACTTAACCACCAGTCACCGTTGATAATGGCAGACCTTGCCACATGTTTTATAAGCACCCACCAAATTACACACACCCCTCCAGTTGGTGGAATTGAATTAGTGTGAATGGGAACATAGTAATATTGCATGACCCTGGCAGTGGAAACTTGTTTGTGTTCCAGACAGACATTACACATGGTGACACCTCCCATTAATGAAAAGTAATGGCTGCTTACATTCACTTTATATAGAATCCACTGGTATTGATCTCAACATGTGTCATTTCACTAATTCGGTGCCTTTTGAGTTGTGTAACTTCATAAAACATGTTTTTAACATTTTGTCTCAGAGCTAGAACAATTTCATAAAGACATGCATTCAGATCTCAAGGTTAAATACAGAAATTACTATAGTAAGTGCCTATTAAGTACCAAATAAAGTCACAGGGTTGACAATTTAATAATAAATCCCCTTGTGACGGGAATGGAAGCTTGTTGTGTGCAAGAGGGAATGGCAGGGAATGGCAAAAAATATTTCTAGTCTGCATCTATGGGTATTCCAGGAAGCCTGGGAAGGGTCCATGGCAGAAACCTGCCCAAAGAGAGGTCAGAACCCATTGTAAATCAGTGATGCCTCGTAACACATCAAACCAATCAAAAGCCTTGCTTGGGCGGAGCTCCAAGGAAACTCACCAGATTTAGTGCCGTTGGAGCAACAGTGTGCGAGGACAAAAACAAATTAAAACAACCACTGGTGACAAAACATTTTAGGAAGTTTGTGGCACACTGGTTTTCACAGTATTTCTCTTATTTTGAGATGAGCTAAAGCTGCAGCAAGATGGGAGTAATGGCCTACAATGCTGACCATATCAATATTTTTAATATTGACTTTTCTGAACTGTATTTGGCCTTGAAGGCTAGCGTGAGGGACACGAAGTAGCTTGCCACAATGAGGTTTGTTTTGAGAAAAGTCAACTAACCTTGAAACCTAGTAGCTAGCTACTATCTAATTCACTTTCTCTCTCAATTATAAAGCCAACAAAATGTTACTAAAAACAGCATATTATTGACCTGAAAGGTTAGCTGTGTTGGCCCAGTCCCTACTGTAGCTTATCCAGGGTCAACGATACTGTACATAAAACTATGGGAACAATTGCAATCATTTTGCAAGCAACATTGCTAAAATTAATATCATAAAATGTTACCTGTAATGCTCATCTCCTGGAACCTACTTGTTATCTCCCTAGGTCAGTATGCTGTAGGCCTATGGCTGCATTGGCGATGCATGACGAGCTGCCAAATGGATTCACATGGCTTATATACTGAGAGTGACAATCAAATAAAACAGATTGGAGATCTAACCACTAGACAAAAAGGAAATGTTCATTTGAGAATACAACAGACACATTAGAGACCGAACCACTTCCCGTCTTTATTCCTGGTGTGTAATATGTGATTAATCAGCAGAGACACTAATTCATTTTGAATGATTAAAACAAGTTTAAACACTACACCGTGGCAGGTAGGCTAACGGTTAAGAGCGTTGTGCCAGTAACCCAAAGGTCGCTTGTTTGAATCCCTGAGCCTCCTAGGTGAAAAATCTGTTTATGCCCTTGAGCAAGGCAATTAACCCCCTCTTGTTAGTCGCTCAGAAAAAAAACAGAGCCATGATGTTGAAGGAATTGTCCGTAGAGCACTGAGACAGGATTGTGTCAAGGCACAGATATGGGGAAGGGTACTAACAAGAATCAACACTTCAAAATGTACAAATAAGCTAACTCGTATGTTTAATTGAGTAGTAACAAGTAGGCCAGTATTACTAAAGCACCAAATCAGGTAAACAAAAAAAACTCCATACCAGCGGTGGCCAACCTTGCACCACTGGTCTCTGATCTACTGGGTGAGCAGACGTCTATTCCAGCCCAGCAATAGCACACTTGATTATCAACTCATTAGATTTGATAAGTTGAATCGGGTGTGTTATTGATGGACTAAAACGGAACCCTGGAAACCCAGCAGACCTCCAGCAGGGTTGGCCTGATCCAATTGTAATAGGTTTATACACTGTGATGTTTAACTGTATTTTTTTGTATACAACATTTGCTAACATACAGTGCATTCGGAAAGTATTCAGACCCTTGACTTTTTCCAAATGTTGTATTAAACCGTTTTTTCCCCCCTCAATCTACACACAATGCCCCATAATAACAAAGCAATAACGGAATATTAGAAATGTTTGTAAATGTATAAAAACATATATATAGTTGATGTCAGAAGTTTACACTTATCTGGGAGTCATTAAAACTTGTTTTTCAACCACTCCACAAATGTCTTGTTAACAAACTATAGTTTCGGCAAGTTGGTTAGGACATCTACTTTGTGCATGACACAAGTAATTTTTCCAAAAATTGTTGACAGGCAGATTATTTCACTTATCATTCACTGTATCACAATTCCAGTGGGTCAGAAGTTTACATACAGTAAGTTGACTGCCTTTTAAACATCTTGGAAAATTCCAGAAAATTGTCATGGCTTTAGAAGCTTCTGATAGGCTAATTGACATCATTTGAGTCATTTGGATGTGTACCTGTGGATGTATTTCAAGGCCTACCTTCAAACTCTTTGCCTCTTTGCTTGACATTATGGGATAATCAAAAGAAATCAGCCAAGACATCAGAAAATAGATTGTAGACCTCCACAATTCTGGTTCATCCTTGGGAGAAATTTCCAAACGCCTGAAGGTACCACGTTCATCTGTACAAACAATAGTACGCAAGTATAAACACCATGGGACCACGCAGCCTGTCTCCTAGAGATGAACGTACTTTGGTGCGAAAAGTGCAAATCAATCCCAGAACAACAGCAAAGGACCTTCTGAAGATGCTGGATGAAACGGGTACAAAATATCTATATCTACAGTAAAACGAGTCCTATATGGACATAACCTTAAAGGCCGCTCAGCAAGGAAGAAGCCACTGCTCCAAAACCACCATAAAAAAGCCAGACAGCGGTTTGCAACTTCACATGTGGACAAAGATGGTACTTTTTGGAGAAATGTCCTCTGGTCTGATGAAACGAAAAATATAACTGTTTGGCCATAATGACCATTGTCAAAAGGGGAAGGCTTGCAAGTCAAAGTCCCAATCGTGAAGCACGGGGGTGGCAGCATCATGTTGTGGGGATGCTTTGCTGCAGGAGGGACTGGTGCACTTCACAAAATAGATGGCATCATGAGGCAGGAAAGTTATGTGGATACATTTAAGCAACATCTCATGACATCAGTCAGGAAGTTAAAGCTTGGTCGCAAATTGATCTTCCAAATGGACCATGACCCCAAGCATACTTCCAAAGTTGTGGCAAAATGGCTTAAGGGCAACAAAGTCAAGGTATTGAAGTGGCCATCACAAAGCCCTGACTTCAATCCTATAGAACATTTGTGGGCAGAACTGAAAAAGCGTGTGCGAGCAAGGACGCCTACAAACCTGACTCAGTTCCACCAGCTTTGTCAGGAGGAATGGGCCAAAATTCACCCAATTCATTGTGGGAGGCTTGTGGAAGGCTACCCAAAACGTTTAACCCAAGTTAAACAATTTAAAGGCAATGCTACCAAAATACTAATTGAGTGTGTGTTAACTTCTGACCCACTGGGAATGTGATGAAAGAAATAAAAGCTGAATTAAATCATTCTCTCTACTATTATCCTGACATTTCACATTCTTAAAATAAAGTGGTGATCCTAACTGACCTAAGACAAGGAATTTCTACTAGCATTAAATGTCAGGAATTGTGAAAAACTGAGTTTAAATGGATTTGTGTAAGGTGTATGTAAACTTCCGACTTCAACTGTATATCACATTTACATCTGTATTCAGACCCTTTACTCAGTACTATTTTGAAGCACCTTTGGCAGCGATTACAGCATATTCTTGTGTATGACGCTACAAGCTTGGCACACCTGTATTTGGGGAGTTTTTCCCATTCTTCTCTGCAGATCCTCTCAAGCTCTTTCAGGTTGGATGGGGAGTGTCGCTGCACAGCTATTTTCAGGTCTCCAGAGATGTTCGATCGGGTTCAAGTCCGGCCTCTGGCTGGGCCTGCTCAAGGACATTCAGAGACTTGTCCCAAGGCCACTCCTGTGTTGTCTTGGTTGTGTGTGCTTAGGCTCATTGTCCTGTTGGAAGGTGAACCTTCACCCCAGTCTGAGGTCCGTTCATCTTTCCCTCAATCCTGACTAGTCTCCCAGTTCCTGCTGCTGAAAAACATCCCTGTGGCATGATGCTGCCACCACCATGCTTCACCGTAGGAATGGTGCCAGGTTTCCTCCAAATGTGACGCTTGGCATTCAGGCCAAAAAGTTCAATCTTAGTTTCATCGGACCAGAGAATCAGTTTGGCCTGGCGGCCAGCTATCTAGGAAGAGTCTTGGTGGTTCCAAACTTCTTCCATTTAAGAATGATGGAGGTCTTGGGGGCCTTCAATGTTGCAGAAATGTTTTGGTACCCTTCCCCATATCTGTGCCTTGACACAATCCTGTCTCGGTGCTCTACGGACAATTCCTTCGACATCATGGCTCTGTTTTTGCTCTGACATGCACTGTCAACTGTGGGACCTTATATAGAGAGCTGTGTACCTTTCAAAATCATGTCCAATCAATTCAATTTACCACCGGTGGACTCCAAGTTGTAGAATCATCTCAAGGATGATCAATGAAAACAGGATGCACCTAAGCTGAATTTTGAGTCTCATAGCAAAGGGTCTGAATACTTATGTAAATAAGGTATATTTTATTTTTAATACATTTTCACAAAAAAAATTTAAATGCTTTAAACGTCCTCCCACAAAATGACCTGCCCTATCCAGCAGCTTACACTGACTCTCCTTTTACTGACAGCTGGAGCAGCAACTTCATGCTCTTCCATGGATGTTATCTACTAATGCATTTGGAGACTGTTTTTAATTTACAATGATTACATCAAGATGGCTAGCAATTAGAAAGTTAATTAAATGTCATCAGCTAGCTAACTTAGCTAAACAGTGTGTAAAGTTAGCTAGCACCTCTATTTAGT
>NC_048585.1:31456269-31531269 GCF_013265735.2 Oncorhynchus mykiss | reverse complement strand
ATTCCCATAAACATATTACAGTAATGCACTGCACTGTTGTTTTACGGTAACTTACAGCCAGTTGCCTGTAAAGTTACCATAATAACGACTGTAAAAAAGATTGCATTAACAGTATTGGATACTGTAATATATGGTACAGAGATGTACGGCACTTTTTCTATGGTAATTTACAGGCAACAGGCTACATGTAAGATACTGTAAAAACAACAGCTAAGGTTTTACAGTGTGTATTCCCCTCTCCCTCCCATCGTTTCTTCTCTTTCTTATCTTGCAGTTTGTTTCCCTTTTTTTCCACCACAAACATGGTGCTTGGAAATAAAATTCCGCGATCAGAGAGATGGATTAATAATTTACACTGGAGTCAACGCTAAAAGGAAACCAACAATGAACATACGTTTTTAGTCCAGGCATGAGCGGGAGGCAGCCGTGCATGGCAGGGGAGGATCGGGAGAAGAATTAACTCACACAGGCAGGCCATAATGTTTTACCACCATAGTGATAGCAATTTAAATTTGATCTACTATTATTACCAAATCAGATTAAGAAATTAGAGCGACTACTATCCAAGAAATGTTGTTGGGTGATTTTCTCCCATCGCTCCCCTTCTTTGCAGGCCGTCATTGTAAATAAGAATTTGTTCTTAACTGACTTGCCTGTTTAAATAATGGTTCAATAAATAAAAACATTTTAAACAAGTGAGGAAGCAGTGGAGGAGAAGATACCGTTCCAGAAGACTACTGTGTTGCTATGAGTTGAGAGTTCTTCTAAGAAAAGAACATAGCCTGAGAGAAGGTGTCAGGCAAGCGGACATGGCTGGATGCAGGCTGAGATAGTGTACCAGTCTAGGGGGCATGACTGGACAGGCAAAACCTTGCCACCCACTGCAGACCCACACGGCTTCTGAAGAGAACCTTAAGGAAAGGAGAAATCAACCTAATGACACTTCACTGAAATATGCAAACATATAACCTAGGTCTAAAGAAAAACAAGAAAGGTATATGATGTTTTCCAATAGAGGTTTCCTATGCAACAATATTTTGCTTTCCCACACCATCAGAGAAATAAACACCATAATTCATGTCCATTATAAAATACACCAAAATAATAATTACCAAAAAACATCTACCATCCAGTCCAGATCCTCAGATGGCATTCTGAAATGTGTTGAAGACAGAGTTAGAACAAGCACCGAAATATTGCCTAGCCGACTTTGCCAGGGACATAGGCCTACAGTACATTAATCAGGAAGAGAGATTCACACCTCCACGACTCTGTCATCTGGTTTCTCCTTAGACATATACACATACAGACAGATAGACACATGCAGCCCGGCGGCCATGTGGTGTTGGGCCATACAAATTGACATTTCCGTGTAAATAATACCTCTAATGATACGCACATTACTAATGATATTTTGAGCCGTAGTCTGCGGTTGACGTCCACGGAAGAGACATGCGGTGGCTCGTTGACCTTACGGTGTGAGTGATGATATTTAGAAGGACAAAAATATCCTCGGTGGGGACACTGTGGAACAAATTGTTTAAAAGTTAAAAAAAAGTTTTTTTTACATACCATTAACAGACTCCAGTCCGTGGAGAGAGGGAGGATTGTAGTGGCGGGGAAGAAGGGGGAAAGGTGCTTCGAACAAACCAGACGCATGTCCGCCACACACTCAACCACAACATACAGGACAGAACAGAGCAGTATGTCTCGCATCGATACACACACTCAACAATGACACATGTTTACCCTCCCTCCCACCCACCCACTCAACACACACACACACACAAATCCCCCCCCCCCCCCCCCCCCCCCACCCCACACACACTCAACCACAACATACAGGACTAGACAGAGCAGTATGTCTCGCATCGATACACACACTCAACAATGACACATGTTTACCCTCCCACCCACCCACCCACTCAACACACACACACACACAAATCCCCCCCCCACCCCACACACACTCAACCAACACATACACATCCCCACCACAGACATGCTCCAGATGCTAATGGTTTGCATTCCCACCACGGTGCAATACCGTTGATTCTACATGACTGGCTAATGGAGTGAGCTTTAACCCCCTGTGGTAGGCTGCGACTGGGCTGCAGAGTCAGCAGACGCCATACTGCAGGATGGCCAAGGGGGAAGCACCTTGGGTCATCCTGAGGGAATAATTGTATGTGATGTGATTACTTGAGAGTTGAGTTCCACATTTAGAAACAGTTTGGAGGCTTTGGATGAGGGGAATGAGGGCCTTGAGAGGCAGGGGGAAGAGGGGAGAGGGAGAGAGGGGGTGGTTTATTGATTGACTGATTTTATTTGACAATTTGAAAACCCACAACCACAAATGTGGATACAATGCATAAAAAAAATGTGTTGAGGATAACACCAAAAAATTCAAACAGACTTCAGTTGTGGTTCTCTTCAAAAATATTAAACATGTCGCAGCTAAAAGCAGAATTGTAGTAAACATTACATGGCCAAAATAATTAAACTATGCAAAGACCAAAACAATAACATATTTCAATTGTCCTTCTGATGACAGTGGTTGCTCTCATTGGGAATAGCTCGCGGAATTAGTCAGCCTGCGTCCTTCACTGTCCAAACGGCGTTGGTTGGGACGACTTACAAGTAGCCTGGCTCCGCCTTGCAAATCTTTCCACTGCCTCGCCATCCTCGCTGAGTTGAGTCGGCTCTCTGCAGCTCCTCAGTCGCCAGTCCCTGCACTGAACCAGCCCGAGTAATCTCCTGTGGTGTTCTCCAGGCTAAATGGTCTTCCAGTCTCGGTGTAGCAGGTTTCCATTACACCTTCCATTACAGCGCCCTGAATCTAGTCTCTCCAAGATACCCGAAACAGAGGAAATCTCCTGCATGAGCTCCCCAAGGACGGCATGTGTAAATTAAAACGGCACCGGCAAAGCTAGCAGCTGACAGTAAAGCTAGCTAGCAGTCAAATCGATCTACTGTAATAATCAACTTACTGCTGCTATTGAAAATAACAGATCCCAGATCACCTCATGTGATCGCTAGCTAATTATTTTCCAAAACGAATGGCTTGTGAAAAATTATTTCACATGAAAACACAAACAATAAAACAAAATGAACAAGACATTTGCAGGAGCTAAGAGCCCAGCAGCTAGACTGTCCCTAGGGCACCATGGCAACCAATGATAGTAATGTAAGTGAAAAATATGAAAGTGATAGATGAAAGTGAAAAAGGTGAATCATTCTCCAAGGAAGGAGGGTTGCCGGAAGTGGGGGGGTACGGAGAGGTGGGAGGGTGATCGTTCCTGGCGAGTGGGCTCTTGGCGTGATGAGAGTGCGTTTGTGACAAAGCGGGCAGCTATACTGAAGGCTTGCTACCGCGACCGCAGCCCAGCCGACTGCAGCTCTCTCTCCCTGGGCTGCCCACACACTGGGGAGGGAAAGGTCCTCCATCTCCTTCTCCTCTGTTTATTTCTGGAGAGCCTGTTTGAATATTACATAAAGACAGACAGCTGCAGCCAATACAGCTTGGTGAGAGACCTGTATTAACCCAGTGAACCCATATGGAATAACTGGATAAATCCAAATGGAACAGACAGTCACAACAAGTGAATAATCTGCATACGTGTGCGCCAGACTCAACAGAAAACAACAAACAAAGCCAAACAGTTGCCTTAAGACACTGTTCACCTCATGACTGGAATCCTCATATGTGCTGTATATAAATGATGAATACTTCATGTGATTTAAATGGGCTCTTCTAGCATTTTCACTGGGTTACATAAGTCAACAGAGGGGGCACACTGTGAGCCCATTAAGCCTAGCTAACAAAGACTTATAGCTTTAATATGTAATGGTATATGCATCCTGCTAAACTGTAGATCTCTGAGGCTGATATACAGCTTCCAAATGTAATCAGAAGCAGACTATCATCACATCCTGGCTTTCGATCCGTGAGCCAGAGTCTGATTCCGTCTTCTTGCTTCCTGAGTTGGCCTTGTCCGTTGTGCTGGGAATAACTTCCTTGGCACTTGGCTCTGGTTCATATTTCATTCGGTGAAACAGGTGTCGGGGCCCAGTGTGTTAGACTTACACAATGTGGGTGAGTGTCTCTGGGGTGCTCTAAACAACATTCACCATCTCCTCTCCCTGCTGCGTTCCGCTATCGCTCCACAGCTCGCTGGTAATACAGGTTATCCCGACTGATAAACACATTGTAATTACTCACCATCCCGCTGAGGGAGAAGCTTCATCACAATAGATGCATGCACCACTCAATGTAATGGCTGCGGGAACATGACATGCTAAAATACACTTCAGCACGGGAGAACATATTTATATGTGATAGGATACTAAATTACTACGCTCCTATGGGGATGAAGACGGGAGTGCATCCATTTCTTTTTCATCCATAATTGACCACCAGATGTTTTTAGGTTTCGCATCACAACATGGACACCGTGCGGATGAGAATACTCTCGTGGTGAATGCTCCAGTACACAACTGCATCCTGTGGATCTCGTGTGTGTCTGTCTCTCTGAGCTGCCGCTAATAGTTTAAAACACAATGTCTCCTAACGAACACCAATGTCTGATTAGGACCAAACTCAGCAACTTCCCAAAATGCATCAGTTCAGCTCTCATCCTGGGTTCCCTTTTGTTTCAACGTCTCTTGATCGGCTTTCAACTCCCCGAACAACATCACAGTAACAAGGATCAATGTACTTGTCTGACGTTCCCGGATTAAGGAGTTTAGGGGAAAAGAAACCTCATGACGTTCTGGCACGCTGATACATCTTAAGGAGTTGCTGTTCGAGGGGCCGGTGGTAAAAAGCTGAGAAGACAATACTACCGGTTGACAAAGTGTGTTATTTCAGCCGAGCTGCAGAATCCATTTGAACGCCCACTCGGCGCCCACAGGCTCTCATCCACACCAGATTTCACACACAATCTATTACCTGCTGCTTGGGATGGGTGGCTGCAGATCCACAAAGAGGTGTTCATTATTTAAGGAGTGCAGATGAATGAAAAGACACATGCAGGAGCAAAACTTTGCCTTATCAATGTTTGGGAAGATACAGACAAGCTCACAATGTCCTTGTCTACTGTATATGTAATGATGGTTCAGCAAGAAAGTCTGCATGTGAGTGCTATTTGTTTCCTATCTAAAGACTGTTAGGAGAATAGCTACTGTACGGAAGCAGGTAATGCAGTAGTGGATAGGTATGGAGCCAGCATGGAAGAACACTTAGAAATGCTAAAGTCTCATACGTGTATTCATGGCTTGATAGTCTGCTCCGATTTATTTCCATGCCTGGCACAGCCCACTCCTAGGGCGTCATATAGTAAGTAAGCCACACGAAAGCCTACAGATTGTGCCCATTGGGGATGGCGTGATAGATCCTTGCCAAGCCCTCAGCATGTCATGCAAGTGGGATGGAACGAGGCACAGTGGGATGCATTGGATTCGTGGAAGAAGTGGCGACATCATTGCCAGATGAGATAAGACTTCCTGTAGGGACCACACTAGGCGTGACAGCTTTGAGAGCAGAAAAGATGGCCAGGGGCCTTAGTCGCTATACTGATTTTGTGGTGGATTTAGTCCAAAAAGTATAGAACTGTACATCTCGAGAGCTTTAGTTTTCACTATTCATTGATTTGAGGCAAACTAACTAACAACTGGGTCAATTTGCATAATAAATGAATCCAATTCATCAAAAGCCGTTCTGATGATGCAACAAGGTCCAAACCCATCTAGCCTGGCAGTCCCCTAGGCTTCCACGGGTTTTAGAGGGAGATAATAGAGGCAGCAGTCTCTTCGCGTTAGCCATGGTGCCCTGGCGACAGAGACGGAGCAAGCGTCTCACTTCCTCCGACCAAGCTGCCATCCCCTGTCTTTTTCTCCCAGCTCTCCATCTCTTCCCCATGACCGGCCACGTCACCTGGAATTAAAGCTCGATCAACTATCGGCTGTTTTTGCACGACAACATGACAGCGAAAGAGAAACACAACTTTTTATGTTACTGTATCGTATCGAGCAAGCAATTTTGTCTTCCATCAAAAGGACTAAACCAACTGACTGGAATGGTTGTGAAGGATCTCACTGATGATGGAGGAAGTTTAAGGAACATTATTTGACACTCTGCGAGATGTCCTCGGCCAGCGTTTCTGTCATATAATTTCGAAGGCTGCCATGCCGTCAACAACTTCAGGAATGTGACCAAATGTACTTTCCGTTCACTCGCTCGCTCACTTCTTCCTTTGACGTCTTTAACCATGCGCATTTCCAAGGCATTTCTTAGACCCTCAATGGTCAGCGAGTGCAATGGACAATGACTATTGAACAACACTTGATTCTTGAATACTGTGATTGCAAAAGCAAAATGTTCCATCTGCAGTATGTCAGTGGAACTATCTGCATGGCATTCAGATTGCCGAGCCTGTACTTGTTCTTGAAGAGTAGACAGGGGGAGAAACGATGCCCTTTGTCATAAAACAGGCCATTGCATAGATTACCCAACACTGTTCTATAATATAGCTACCGTTTGGCTAGGGTTAATTTCACACAAGGGCAAATGGTTCACTACAAGCACTGCTACTAATGATATACTTAGGTAACATTGTGCAATACAGTACTTCTCTTTTCCTCTTCCTGGGTTACCTTGATTGCGTGCTGAGCAAATAGGTCATCGCTGTTTGCGAGCATCACATGTGTGTTATGGCCTTTGGATGTTTTTGTCTTCCCTTAAGAATATATATTTTTTTTTTAGGCAGAATCACAGGAAATGCCAGTTATGTTTTCATTGTAATGTCTCTGGAGTGGCTATGTGCTTCTAGTACACAGGCTTTGGCCAGATCAGGTCTAGGGAGCTTCAAAATCTGAATGAACCGACGATTGTGGCTGTGTGACACAATACAGTGCTCCAATGCATTTGTAGCTTGCATGCTCGAGTCTGACAAACAAGCTAACAATGCTTTACAATCAAAGGTTTTAAAAAACCCTCAAACGTTTTACATAAGAAAATATCAACTTGCTTTGTCCCCTAAAGCTATCCTTGACTCCATCCAAACACACAAGCCATTGAGCTGTGCACACCCAGCAATAAGATGCACAAACAAAACATACCCTATTTGCCAGAAGATACTCAGACAAATTCACACACACAAAATGAAATCTATGTTGTTTTGAATGGCATGAGTCAAAGCTGCAGTGAAACTTTAAAGTTACCAAAATATCAAGCCGTTATTTTCACTCACTGGGGTTTACAAATATGCAAATGTGAGTGTTTCAATAGAACAGCCTCAGTAATGGTGGAAATGATAGAGTGAGTTTCTGACCTCACGGGCCCTGGTACAGAAGTGATGATATATTGATGTAGAAAGAAGCTGCTAATGGTGTCCTAATTAGTTCAGACGCTTTGAATGCTTAATATCAGTGTGCAGCAATTTGAGAGGATGGCACTGCCACTGAATCACTTCATCAGCAATGTCTATTTTTTTTTTTTACTCCGGGATGTGCAGTTTTTAACATTCAGGGAGCTCTCTCTCTCTCTCTCTCTCTCTCTCTGTCTCTCTCTCTCTCTCTCTCTCTCTGTCTCTCTCTCTCTCTCTCTCTCTCTCTGTCTCTCTCTCTCTCTCTCTCTCTCTCTCTCTCTCTCTCTCTCTCTCTGTCTCTCTCTCTCTCTCTGTCTCTCTCTCTCTCTCTCTGTCTCTCTCTATCTCTCTCTCTCTCTCTCTCTCTCTCTCTCTGTCTCTCTCTCTCTCTCTCTCTGTCTCTCTCTCTCTCTCTCTCTCTCTCTCTCTCTCTCTCTCTCTCTCTCTCTGTCTCTCTCTCTCTCTCTGTCTCTCTCTATCTCTCTCTCTCTCTCTCTCTCTCTCTCTTTCTGCTGCTGAATAATATGCTTTGCCATTGATTGGCTTGGAGAAGGATAATTAGCTTGCTTCAGATTATTGCCACTTTAGTATATTTACTCAAAATAACAAGAGGGAAATAGAATGCGCGTTCTTATTTATTCAGCTACTGTAGCGTGACATCACAGAACTCTGGCGATGTTCCAATGTTCCATACATCACCCCACTACATGAAACATGAAATTGATGCATATTTGAATAAGATGACTCAAAAGGATTTAACGGTCAAGATGTTATAGTTTAGGAGTATATTAAGCAATCAAAGCTGAATATATGCTGTCGGGGAGAAAGGGGGCACGGCCCGAAGCTTGTTCAGGCCAATTCAATTACCTCTGGCAATGCACTAATAGAGAGTAGACTAACCACGCAAGGGGTTGCTTTAGGACCACTCTGCTGACTAGTGCCTCTTGTCTACATGATCTAATTTACTAAGACATGGAGCTATTGATTATGTTTGCATGCCAGAGGGAAACCTTGTTCAGATACTGCACTCCTTCAGTTGCCATCTGGCGTTGGCTTAAAATCAGCTACGCGGACAGTTCTACCTGTGTACAAGGTAAGGGGTAATGATGTTACCAGAGATAAGCCATGTAAGGTAAGATCAACTATTGGCTGTGTCTTCAAGCTCTGGGGTCAATACAAAAATCAATGGCATCACTTGAGATGCTTGTGGTCTTTCATTTAATTGGGTATTTTCTGACCAGCCATTGAATGAACTGAGGTCAAAAGAACTGCATTGACCATAAACCACATCGATGCGTTCTCTATGTAGCAGCATTTCTTTGCCATATTGTACATTTTTCTATACCTTTCTCAACCTCTGTGGAGCTGTAGACACAACCCTCTTATCTAGAGTTTCTGTGCTGTCAGCAAGAGTAGTCTATTTTAGGCTTTATCTTGAGTAGGGCCTGGCGAAAACAGGGCCCTAAAGCTCTCGCTGCGTGAGATAAGGCAGACAGGGACACTGTAACCTGTGTGTACGGTAGGCCAGGGTGGGACCCGGATGGCAGGATGGCTGCTCAATGCAATCAAACAGCTTCCTACAGGATACTGGAGCTCGATGGAGGATGGATGGATCACACATGCCACTAGCCAGGTCCTTAAATGAGTCTAGATGCCACAGGAGGTTGGTGGCACCTTCATTGGGGAAGACGGGCTCGTGGTAATGGCTGGAGCGGAATCAGTGGAACGGTATCAAATACATTAAACACAGGGTTTCCAGGTGTTCGATGCCGTTCCATTTGCTCCATTCCGGCCATTATTATGAGCCGTTCTCCCCTCAGCAGCTTCCTGTGCTAGGTACAGCCTCAAACATTAGCTACAATAGCCCTGAAATGATAATAGATTTATGCATGAATTGTCTTCTCCCCAAAACACAAACATAGAGACTTACAGTAGAATATCATGTTACATAGGAATAGCAACGAAAACAAACAAAGAAACTGCTCTATGTTTGCTACAACCGCCAAATCGGATTTCTGAAGAGGGCAGATGAAACATTCACATAGCCAGCCTGCTCCTTGGCGGCTCCTTACGTAAGCCACAGCAACAGAACAACAGCTGAGGGAAACTAAGGCCAAGTCAAAGAGAATAGTCCTTGGGGACACAGACAGACAGACAGACAGACAGACAGACAGACAGACAGACAGACAGACAGACAGGCAGGCAGGCAGGCAGGCAGACAGACAGACAGACAGACAGACAGACAGACAGACAGACAGACAGACAGACAGACAGACAGACAGACAGACAGGCAGACAGACAGACAGACAGACAGACAGACAGACAGACAGACAGACAGACAGACAGACAGACAGACAGACACACACAGACAGACAGACAGACAGACACACACAGACAGACAGACAGACAGACAGACCACCTCCACCATCAAAACCCTCCTCACAATACAGAGAGCGAGAGAGAGAGAGAACCAGATGAGACCAGTCAGAAAAGCGAGAAAAGTCTCGGCGATAGACAACATTGCCTCTGTTTGACAGTTTCATTTTGAAACCCTATTGTTACAACCAATGTGTATTATATGAATCAGCCAAGCCATTGAAATACCACTCTGCATAATCTCAAACAACAAAACGGAGCGACGTTTCTCTGTGAGAAAGCAGCCAGCGAAAATAAATCCCTCCGCATTTGAGAAGAAACAAATTTACTTCAATCGATTTCCCCCTTATGTCGTTTACTTCTCCTGCATTGTCGTCCATCCATTCCACACATCTCGTACAAGCCCCTTATTCCTCACTCGTTTTCCTCTCTGTTGCTTTGACAGCCCAGCTTGACACGGAGGAGTCGTAACCTAAGCTGACATTTCTCTTTGTACGTCCAGTAAATGTACAAGTTCATTCTAATGAGCAGGAGGGGGTATTTTTCTTTGGGAAAATGCAGGTATGATTATGTAAGATTATTGTCTGTGTTTTCGCAGAAGGTTACCTGAGTTTATGGAACGTCAGATTTACTTCAGTCGGAGATTGGACTGTCTAGGAGACTGTGTACATTCAGAGACATAGACCTGGTTGGAATACTTAAAAACAGCATCCTTTCTTCCTCCCTTCCTTGAAGTAATTATTGATCAAACACAGTGTCATGGACTCAAGCAAGGGCTTTCTCTAAGGGCTCTCAGAAATGTACACAATAGAGCAGAGCCATATATAGAGATATTTATATACAGAAGGCTATACAACTTTGCAATGGAGGATTGGGAGACATGTGCATTCAGAGACCTTCCTTTTGGTTCAGAATATCCATGTACTATCCCGCCCCTTTAACATTGGGGAATTTCAGATGAAGAACCACTTGAGCACGTAATCATATGAGTACACTGTAAAAGTTCATTCATTCTGCTAACAACATTTTTTTGGGTGGAAACTCGCTGCCTATAACCATCTGAGTAAACCAATCCAAAGTATGTCAATACTTAAAGCAATAAAGTGACATCACCCATATGGTTACAAATACTTAACTGTTTCGTTTTTTTTTATGAACTTTTTGACACTAAATTGCATTATGTATTCTGAACTATCGGGATTGAAGTTACTTGAACATGAATATTTCTTTGTAGGAAACATACAAACGTCTTCAGTCTTCATTACACATTTTTGTCAAGTGTTAAGCAGTTCTGAATAGTAGTGTTCAGTTGTCATGTCTTAATGTTTAACGTTGTTTTTGGTATCTGACGACTTAGCAAGCATTGTTGAGCACGCTACTCATTCTAGTAAGTTGTAAGCATTACAGGATACTGCATTAGCCTCTGTCATTAGGAGTGGTGCACGACCTTCTTCGTCTTCTTCTGTACTGAAGTGTGAGGCCAGTCACAGCCTGCCTACTTTCAATTCTATTAATTATTCCTGTTCCTAAAATGAAAAAAGTGCACCACTTACTAACCCTACACCTTTATACCACTATTTCATAAACATAAAGGTCACCACACCATTAACTCTTCTGCAGTAAAATCTCGTACACCCAGGGACTTCTCTGCAGCTGCCACATACACTCATTAAAACCCCACCTCCCCATTCCACTACTTTGCTCCTATTTGCTCCTGCACCATGCCAATGGCCTGGGAGGACAGGATCACCACCTCTCAACACACCCTGTAACTCTTCTGATGTCAAATCTCATATACCCAAATACCTTTCTGCAGCTGCCACCGTAACATCTATTCTCTATGACTTATAGGTTCCATTTCTGCGGTACATTTGATAACCATTGCTATGAACGCTAAGAAGCCAACCTGACTGAAGCATAAAATCAGTCATTGCCCTATCCCTCTGCGCTTGCACAAATCTAAGTACTCACCCTTGACCCATCATCCTCCTCTACTTTCTTCACTGCCTCAGCATACGACACCTTCTGCAGTACTCTGACTCTGGCCACTTCCACCTGCCTCTATTGCACCGGGCTCTTCCCATCCTCAGCAACATGAGCACCCCAACAGTTGACACACACAACCTTGTCCACCAAAACCACACAATACTCCGTTTTGTTTTTATACATATATATTTGTATTTTATTTTACCTGGTAAGTTTACTGAGAACACATGGTAATTTACAGCAACGACCTGGGGAATAGTTACAGGGGAGAGTAAGGGGGATGAATGAGTTTAGGATGAGGTGGTCATGATGGAATGAGGCCCAGATTGGGAATTCTGTTCCATGACCTTCTCACATTTCCGACATCATGGAATCCCCCTCCTACACACTGCCGCAACGTCACCATAAATGTTGCACCTGAAACTGCACAGTGGGTTCTCCCGAGTGGAGCAGTGGTCTAAGACACTGCATCTCAGTGCAAGAGGTGTCGCTGCAGTACCTGGTTCAAATCCAGGCTACATCACATCTGTCTGTAATTGAGAGTCCCATATGGCGGTGTACAATTAGTCTGGGGTAGGCCATCATTGTAAACAAGAATTTGTTCTAAATTGACTTGCCCAGTTAAAAAATAAAATAATAATATTCTGCACAAATGCTCTAACAGGTTAACTGATATATCCTAACAAGACTTTGTCTAATAGAGACTGACTCAAAACTCAAAAGAACTGACAGTGACTCCTCTGTTTCATCATGCTCCCCACCAGGTCTGTCTTGCAACAAACAGTGGGCATCACAAACACCAGGAATTTTCAACTTCAATTGCTTCACCTCTACACGCTGCCCCAGAAAACCCTGCTTTTAACGGTGCTCTGTTCCTAAGAGCAAAGCAAGAAACAGATCTTAACCCAGGTTGCGTGACATGGAGCACCTTCTCCCTGTGAAGGGAAACACAAACAAATATCACAAGTTCACTACATGTTACCTTCACTGATTCAACTGCACCCAACTCCTTTCTCACCCACCAGAAACCACAAATGGATGCGCCAAAAGGCAAGGGTCCACTTTCTCAAAAAAATGTCTTTATCATGTCTGGCGTCATTCTTCCTCAACACACATCTTCCCAGTACACTCGGCTCTTCTTCTTTTTCTTTCTCGCTGTCTATAACCACATCTAGCCGTTCACCACACTCTTGTTGCGCCTTCATCCGCTACATTGCTTGCAGAGCAGGCACTGATGGCGTTTCTCCAAAACCCAACTTCTGTTCCTTTGCCCAATATACAAGTCTGGCTTCCTTCACCTCCACACACATCCTTTGAGCCAGTTATCCATTCCCATATTGATGGTGGAAAATGGCTTGACTCATTATTGAATGTCAATTTGCTTGACGGTTTTGATATCCATTCATCATGATCAATTACACCTCATAGCACAACAAACTGCTTAATACTATTTTAGAAATATACTTTTCTGTCTTCAAACATTCATGCACCATTGTGTAAAAGTATGATAAAGTCAATTTTTATAAACTACCGACACTCCTCTAAAAACAGATTCACCTGGCACTATTAACGCTGCATTGTGTAACTTTTGGGGTGACCGACAAAAATTCACAGAAATGTGAGTCATAGATCTGTCATTCTCATTGAACGTAAGTCTAAGAAGCGGTAAATCTGTTCTATGTGTGCTTTTTCTAATAATTTTTTTCCAAGTTTCGTTTTTGCATCTTTTACTTTCGGTTTTGTACACCAGCTTCAAACAGCTGAAAATACAATATTTTTGGTTATAGAAAACATATTTCGCAGCTCTTTAGATGGTACAATGATTCTCTACACTATATTTGCTTGTTTTGTCACAAACTGAAATTAGACAAACTATAATAATTTTAGTAACCAGGAAATGGCAGAGCAACTTCTGCGTAATGCATCTTTAAGTATTCATAACTTCCAAAATGTAATGATTCTATATCAGCACAACACAGATAAATAAAGTGTTTTTTATTCAAATAGCAATGTCGACTACTACTTTATTATGTTAAGTAAAGACGTTAAACATAATAGAATCAAGTAAGAACTAGTTACTTAATAAATGTAAGATTAAATAATCATAACTTGTAAAAACTCTACTTTGGATTAGCAGAACTCAGATAAATAAAGTTAGATTTACTCAATGACCTAATATGTGTTAAGAATACTCAAAAGCATTCAATAATAGTAATCTGATTGAAATCTGAGTGAGTACCACTTCAATGATTTGAGTTCTACAGGCAGTTGGAGATGTTTGAGTAACCACTACTCAATTGCTTTAATGAGTTAGGCAAGGTACTGATATAAATTAGGTAAGATAATATCATGTTTCCATTAGTGTATTAAAATGAGAGTTAGGATGATGTCACTCTATTTCCTTAATAATGAATCCAAGTGTGTGACATGGGTGAGGGGGCTGGTAACTTTATGATCAAACTTTGTTCTGGTTTCATCCAAATATCATCCAATTTCATGAAAAACATAGTTTTGACTGTTCGTGACCTTTAACATGTGTTGCACAGCACTATATCACCTCAGGAGGCCGAGGACAGCTGTCACTCCATGGCTTAACATTAAAATGACTGAGATAAGCAGGGACCAGGAGTTTTTCCTCACCATGTACTATAACCTGACCAGGAAAAACTCCAGGCCCAAATTATAGGGTATCTATCTCAATCAGGTCACATGGCCAGGAAAAACTCCTGGCTCTATGATCTTAAAGGCTGCACACATCCCAAACTCTATTGCACTGGGCCTTGAAAGGGGAAATCTGCAGTTGCCCCTTGAACTTAAAAATTAATGCTATGTACCCATTGATTCTTGAAGAATATAACTTATAAATGCCTCGTGAATTTAGTTCAACTGTCATACCCCATCAGAACACAAAACATACGTTTTTAGAAACATAAGGTTTGTAAACAAAGTAAATTTAAACATACACTATATTGCCTTAAAACATGGTTAAAACTATCATGTTGATATCATGGATGGCCAGTCCTAGCATCCATTGCAGTGTAAATTAATTTGAGAGTAAGAGTGGAGTAAGAGTGGTGGGTACATTTTTCTAGCCCCGTCCCTCAGCTTTTTACCGAAACAGGGTTGGGGAGTTCGCTTTTTTATTGTTTAAACTGCTGATGCCACTTTAAGTTTCACAGAAGTAGAAGTAATTCGAGTGAATCAGAATCCGTGATCTAATTTGGCCATGGATTGCTCTTGACCCAAGAGATGCTGCATGCATGCAGAGCCAGGGCCACAGCCGCCCTCCTTTGTTTTCAGCCATGGATGGCTCAGTTAGTGAGGGGAGGACTGACAGCAGTGAGGACGGCCTCAGAGCAAGTGTGTGTGCATCCCAAATGGCACCCGATTCCCTACACTCTTAGAACTAGTGGTGACTCGAGGAACCGTGAAGATCCTTAAGGAAACCCTGGAGTTTATCAGGGAACCATTTCTAGTCAATGGTTCATATTTGCACCTTCGGTTAGTTCAGGGTTTCTTCTTCTTCCTTTAATGGTTCTTGGAAGATGGACTCTTGGAAGATTAGTCCAAATGAGGACTAAAAGAGATCCTAATAAAATCAAATGGTTCAAAGTAGCAACGGATTCCTGTAGAAAGCCTGTAGTGGAGGCGTGGCTTAGTAGTGGTGTGGATTTAAGTTGAATATTTTTTCGGCCAACCGCTAGAGTAAATGTCACTCTTATTCATGTGTTCTGTCATCACATTATAAGGTTGAACACTGACAGTTTTATAGCTTTAATGACATCAACAGTAGGGTATGAATTCCTGTAGAGCCCAACTAAATCCCTAAATTGGAATTGTTACCACTATATCTACATTTGAGCAGATGCTCTTATCCAGAGCAACTTTCAGCAGTGAGTGCCCACATTTTCATAATTGTGAGTACTGGTCCCCTGTGGGAATCAAACCCACAACCCTAGTGTTGCAAGTGCCATGCTCTGCCAACTGAACCACACGGGACCACAAGTGATATTACGTTTGATACCGGAGCTCTGTGTCAAAATAGCTAAGCAGTTTATTTCGGACAGTATGCCGATGCTTGTATCATTTTATTAGAAGCACATGATCAATGACGTCCAGAGCTTCGTTACGTCAAACAACTACCTGATAGGTTTGGTAGAAGACAAAAAGGATACACTGCGCACGCGCTATGGCGTGTGCGACGTCATCTATAATTTGTCTGTTCTGAATTATCTGACCAGAAGCTAGTGTACACTGTGTGTTGATCAATGCCTAGCGTAATGAACCTATTCTAGACACAATTGGTTGGAAATGCTCAACGCTTCAGGAAGCTTCATTTCATCATCAGTAGTTATGACTTTATTACTGTATGTAATTAGCAATATTAATATTATTAATACTATATTAGAATATGTAATATGCATAAATGTTCAAGAAATATTTTCAATTTGCAGTGTACAAACTAAACACGACGAACAGCAATGACATTTATGTTAACGGGTGGCCAAAAATAACTATTGGAAAGCCACGCTTCCAATAAGCCATGCCTCCAATCTGATAGGCTGCCACCTCTACAATATATTATTAAAAAGATTCAAAATTGAATCGCTCCCATCACAAAAAGGTTCCGGTTCAAACCTTTACACAGGGGTTCCTCGAAGACCCTTTTCAGAGGGGTTCCTCGAGGAACCTTTTTCAACTTGCAAGGTTCTGCCGGTGTGGCAACCCAAGAGGTTCTTCCAGGCACCTTTACTTATAAGAGTGTATATATAGGGCACTACTTTTGACCAAAGCCCTAAGGGTCCTGGTCAAAAGTAATGCACTATGTGGGGAATAGGGTGCCATTTAAGACTCTGCCTGTGTGTTTTGAACAACACTGGATCCCGAGGTCTCACTGGCCCAGATATGGCTGACTCCTCTTACTGTTCTGCACAACTAATCTCAGAGGCTGGAGGCCAATGAACACCGCTTCTTTCCACAATAACACAACAACATATCTGTTTTTTTTACGTTTTGCTTCTTCTTCTAGGGTTGCGGCCTAAGGACTGAAATCGGTTTAGAGAAGGAAGGAGGAAATGCTTTCTCCAAATTCCCCAAACCCTGTCCTCCTTCTTTATAGTTTTCTTTACTTTCTTGCTCCTGATAATGAACCTGACCTTCACTCTTTTTGCTACTTGATATTTCAACACAGCACTTTGAATACACTGTCAGTATCTCAAGTACCTACCTTCAGAATTGCTGTTATGTCATTTCCAAGGCTTTTATTTTCCTTAATTCAGTGCATACATCCATATGTTCATGGAACAGTGGATATCCTGTGGACTGGGCCCTCTCTTGTCTGCTCGGTATGGCCATGATACAAACATCCACTGTTATAAAACAAGAGTTGGAGGCTTGAACACCATGGGCTGACACTGAGCTGCCAAGGAGGAAGCGGAAGACTCACACAAACATTTACATTGTGTAACATGACATTGCTATGTGTATACAGTACATACTGAATCATGAATGAGTCTGCGATAATGATAATAAATGTTTTGTGATAAATTCAATAGGAATAATTTAAACACTACAGTCCAAAAACAATGGGGGAAAAATAAGTATACGAAGCTTGAATTCTATGGACGTAACATTCATGTTATTCATGTTAATAAATAAAAAAAACGACAAGCCATATTGCAGCGCCACCATGCAGCACTGTGCACGTAGCTTTGTGAATTCATAGCCTACAGTGGTATGAACTGCAGGAAAAACCAAATATGGTCCGGCTCCTGCAGATACTTTCTCATGCTACAGACACTGTGAGACGGACCAGATGAGACAGGATGTGGAATAGTGCCAGAGAGGATGGTCCGTTATCGCCACCAACAGCAAGGGGGGTCAACTTACATTTAGAATTAGAAGCTAGGTACTAGCTAATCAAATCAAATCAAATCCAATTTTATTTGTCACATACACATGGTTAGCAGATGTTAATGCGAGTGTAGCGAAATGCTTGTGCTTCTAGTTCCGACAATGCAGTAATAACCAACAAGTAATCTAACTAACAATTCCAAAACTACTGTCTTATACACACAAGTGTAAGGGGATAAAGAATATGTACATAAAGATATGAATGAGTGATGGTACAGAGCGGCATAGTCAAGATACAGTAGATGGTATCGAATACAGTATATACATATGAGATGAGTATGTAAACAAAGTGGCATAGTTAAAGTGGCTAGTGATACATGTATTACATAAAGATGCAGTAGATGATATAGAGTACTGTCACGTTCTGACCTCTATTTCCGTTGTTTTGTATTTATTTAGTATGGTCAGGGCGTGAGTTGGGTGGGCAGTCTATGTTTGTTTTTCTATGTTTTGGGGCATTTCTATGTTTTCGGCCTAGTATGGTTCTCAATCAGAGGCAGGTGTCATTAGTTGTCTCTGATTGAGAATCATACTTAGGTAGCCTGGGTTTCACTGTGTGTTGGTGGGTGATTGTTCCTGTCACTGTGTTTGTTGTCACAGGATAGGACTGTTTTGCGGTTTCACATTTCTTGTTTTTGTTAGTTTGTTCATGTGAAGTTATTTATTAAAACATGAATCAAAACAACCACGCTGCGCTTTGGTCCGCCTCTCGTACAGACGAACGTCGTTACAGAATCACCCACCACAACAGAACCAAGCGGCGTGGTAATGGGCAACGGAAAAAGCAGCAGCAGGAGCAGCAGCAGCAGCAGTGGGAGAGGCTGCACTATTTGGAGAGATGGACTTGGGAGGAGATTCTAGACGGGAAAGGACCCTGGGCAGAGCCAGGAGAATATTGCCGCCCCAAGGCCGAGCTGGAGGCAGCAAAAGCAGAGAGGCGGCATTATGAGGAACTAGCACGGCAGAGCGGATGGAAGCCCGAGAGTCAGCCCCAAAAATGTCTTGGGGGGGGGGGCTCACAGGGAGTATGGCTACGCCAGGTAGGAGACCTGAGCCAACTTCCTGTGGTTACCGGGGGGCTAGAGAGACCGGGCAGGCACCGTGTTATGCTGTGGAGCGCATGGTGTCCCCAGTGCGGGTGCACAGCCCGCGTATCGGCCGGGCTAGAGTGGGCATCGAGCCAAGTGCCATGAAGCCGGCTCTACGCATCTGGTCTCCAGTGCGTCTCCTTGGGCCGGCTTACATGGCACCAGCCTTGCGCACGGTGTCCCCGGTTCGCCTGCATAGCCCAGTGCGGGCTATTCCACCTCGCCGCACTGGCAGGGCGACCGGGACCATTCAACCGGGTAAGGTTGGGCAGGCTCGGTGCTCAAGAGCTCCAGTGCGCCTGCACGGCCCAGTCTATCCGTCACCACCTCCACGCACCAGCCCTCCGGTGGCAGCCCCCCGTACCAAGCTGTCTCTCCGGCCCATCCTTACAGGGGCTCCCTCCTCTCCAGCGCTGCCGGAGTCTCCCGCCTCTCCGGCGCTACCAGAGCCTTCCTCCTGTCCAGCGCTGCCGGAGTCTCCCGCCTGTTCAGCGCTACGAGAGCTACTCAGTCCGGCGCTTCCAGAGCCTTCCTCCTCTCCAGCGCCGCCAGTGCCGCCCGTCTGCCCAGCACCGCCAGTGCCGCCCGTCTGCCCAGCGCCGCCAGTGCCGCCCGTCTGCCCAGCGCCGCCAGTGCCGCCCGTCTGCCCAGCGCCGCCCGTCTGCCCAGCGCCGCCCGTCTAACCAGCACCGCCAGTGCCGCCCGTCTGCCCAGCGCCGCCAGTGCCGCCCGTCTG
Source organism: Oncorhynchus mykiss (assembly GCF_013265735.2). Lineage (NCBI taxonomy): Eukaryota > Metazoa > Chordata > Actinopteri > Salmoniformes > Salmonidae > Oncorhynchus > Oncorhynchus mykiss. The sequence continues at coordinate 31,511,803 of NC_048585.1, read as the reverse complement.
CCCAGCGCCGCCCGTCTGCCCAGCGCCGCCCGTCTGCCCAGCGCCGCCAGTGCCGCCCGTCTGCCCAGCGCCGCCAGTGCCGCCCGTCTGCCCAGCGCCGCCAGTGCCGCCCGTCTGCCCAGCGCCGCCAGTGCCGCCCGTCTGCCCAGCGCCGCCCGTCTGCCCAGCGCCGCCCGTCTAACCAGCACCGCCAGTGCCGCCCGTCTGCCCAGCGCCGCCAGTGCCGCCCGTCTGCCCAGCGCCGCCCGTCTGCCCAGCGCCGCCCGTCTGCCCAGCGCCGCCAGTGCCGCCCGTCTGCCCAGCGCCGCCAGTGCCGCCCGTCTGCCCAGCGCCGCCAGTGCCGCCCGTCTGCCCAGCGCCGCCAGTGCCGCCCGTCGGCCAGGAGCCGCCAGTGCCGCCGGTCTGCCCAGCACCGCCAGTGCCGCCCGTCTGCCCAGCGCCGCCAGTGCCGCCCGTCTGCCCAGCGCCGCCAGTGCCGCCCGTCTGCCCAGCGCCTGTGCCGCCCGTCTGCCCAGCGCCGCCAGTGCCGCCCGTCTGCCCAGCGCCGCCAGTGCCGCCCGTCTGCCCAGCGCCGCCCGTCTGCCCAGCGCCGCCAGTGCCGCCCGTCTGCCCAGCGCCGCCAGTGCCGCCCGTCTGCCCAGCGCCGCCAGTGCCGCCCGTCTGCCCAGCGCCGCCCGTCTGCCTAGCGCCGCCAGTGCCGCCCGTCTGCCCAGCGCCGCCAGTGCCGCCCGTCTGCCCAGCGCCACCAGTGCCGCCCGTCTGCCAGGAGCCGCCAGTGCCGCCCGTCGGCCAGGAGCCGCCAGTGCCACCCGTCAGCCAGGGGCCGCCAGTGCCGCCCGTCAGCCAGGGGTCGCCAGTGCCGCCAGTCAGCCAGGGGCCGCCAGAGCCCCTCCGCCCAGAGGCGCCGCTGCCCCTCTGTCCCGAGCAGCTGCCCCTCTGTCCCGAGCAGCTGCCCCTCTGTCCCGAGCAGCTGTCCCTCTGTCCCGAGCAGCTGTCCCTCTGTCCCGAGCAGCTGTCCCTCTGTCCCGAGCAGCTGTCCCTCTGTCCCGAGCAGCTGCCCCTCTGTCCCGAGCAGCGGTCCCTCTGTCCCGAGCAGTTGTCCCTCTGTCCCGAGCAGCTGCTTCACCTCCGTCCCGAGCTGCCCCTCTGTCCCAAGCAGCCCCTCTGTCCAGTGGGGTCATTGAGAGGGGTGGGCATGGTGAGTAAGCCTCGGAGGCGGACAATAAGGCGGACTAAGACAATGGTGAAGTGGGGTCCGCGTCCCGCGCCAGAGCCGCCACCGCGGACAGACGCCCACCCAGACCCTCCCCTATAGGTCAAGGTTTTGCGGCCGGAGTCCGCACCTTTGGGGGGGGTACTGTCACGTTCTGACCTCTATTTCCGTTGTTTTGTATTTATTTAGTATGGTCAGGGCGTGAGTTGGGTGGGCAGTCTATGTTTGTTTTTCTATGTTTTGGGGCATTTCTATGTTTTCGGCCTAGTATGGTTCTCAATCAGAGGCAGGTGTCATTAGTTGTCTCTGATTGAGAATCATACTTAGGTAGCCTGGGTTTCACTGTGTGTTGGTGGGTGATTGTTCCTGTCACTGTGTTTGTTGTCACAGGATAGGACTGTTTTGCAGTTTCACATTTCTTGTTTTTGTTAGTTTGTTCATGTGAAGTTATTTATTAAAACATGAATCAAAACAACCACGCTGCGCTTTGGTCCGCCTCTCGTACAGACGAACGTCATTACAAGTACAGTATATACGTATGCATATGAGATGAATAATGTAGGGTATGTAAACATTATATTAGGTAGCATTGTTTAAAGTGGCTAGTGATATATTTTACATCATTTCCCATCAATTCCCATTATTAAAGTGGCTGGAGTTGAGTCAGTGTGTTGGCAGCAGCCACTCAATGTTAGTGGTGGCTGTTTAACAGTCTGATGGCCTTGAGATAGAAGCTGTTTTTCAGACTCTCGGTCCCAGCTTTGATGCACCTGTACTGACCTCGCCTTCTGGATGATAGCGGGGTGAACAGGCAGTGGCTCGGGTGGTTGTTGTCCTTGATGCTCTTTATGGCCTTCCTGTAACATCGGGTGGTGTAGGTGTCCTGGAGGGCAGGTAGTTTGCCCCCGGTGATGCGTTGTGCAGACCTCACTACCCTCTGGAGAGCCTTACGGTTGTGGGCGGAGCAGTTGCCGTACAAGGCGGTGATACAGCCCGCCAGGATGCTCTCGATTGTGCATCTGTAGAAATTTGTGAGTGCTTTTGGTGACAAGCCGAATTTCTTCAGCCTCCTGAGGTTGAAGAGGCGCTGCTGCGCCTTCTTCACGATGCTGTCTGTGTGGGTGGACCAATTCAGTTTGTCTGTGATGTGTATGCCGAGGAACTTAACTTGCTACCCTCTCCACTACTGTTCCATCGATGTGGATAGGGGGGTGTCCCCTCTGCTGTTTCCTGAAGTCCACAATCATCTCCTTAGTTTTGTTGACGTTGAGTGTGAGGTTATTTTCCTGACACCACACTCCGAGGGCCCTCACCTCCTCCCTGTAGGCCGTCTCGTCGTTGTTGGTAATCAAGCCTACCACTGTTGTGTCGTCCGCAAACTTTGATGATTGAATTGGAGGCGTGCGTGGCCACGCAGTCGTGGGTGATCAGGGAGTACAGGAGAGGGCTCAGAACGCACCCTTGTGGGGCCCCAGTGTTGAGGATCAGCGGGGTGGAGATGTTGTTGCCTACCCTCACCACCTGGGGGCGGCCCGTCAGGAAGTCCAGTACCCAGTTGCACAGGGCGGGGTCGAGACCCAGGGTCTCGAGCTTGATGACGAGCTTGGAGGGTACTATGGTGTTAAATGCCGAGCTGTAGTCGATGAACAGCATTCTCACATAGGTATTCCTCTTGTCCCCATGGGTTAGGGCAGTGTGCAGTGTGGTTGAGATTGCATCGTCTGTGGACCTATTTGGGCGGTAAGCAAATTGGAGTGGGTCTAGGGTGTCAGGTAGGGTGGAGGTGACATGGTCCTTGACTAGTCTCTCAAAGCACTCTCAAAGCACTTCATGACGACGGAAGTCGTTTAGCTCAGTTACCTTAGCTTTCTTGGGAACAGGAACAATGGTGGCCCTCTTGAAGCATGTGGGAACAGCAGACTGGGATAGGGATTGATTGAATATGTCTGTAAACACACCAGCCAGCTGGTCTGCGCATGCTCTGAGGGCGCGGCTGGGGATGCCGTCTGGGCCTGCAGCCTTGCGAGGGTTAACACGTTTAAATGTTTTACTCACCTCGGCTGCAGTGAAGGAGAGGCCGCATGTTTTGGTTGCAGGCCGTGTCAGTGGCACTGTATTGTCCTCAAAGCAGGCAAAAAAGTTATTTAGTCTGCCTGGGAGCAGGACATCCTGGTCCGTGACGGGGCTGGTTTTATTTTTGTAATCCGTGATTGACTGTAGACAATGCCACATACCTCTTGTGTCTGAGCCGTTGAATTGAGATTCTACTTTGTCTCTATACTGACGCTTAGCTTGTTTGATTGCCTTGCAGAGGGAATAGCTACACTGTTTGTATTCGGTCACCTTGCCCTGATTAAAAGCAGTGGTTCGCGCTTTCAGTTTCATGCGAATGCTGCCATCAATCCACGGTTTCTGGTTTGGGAATGTTTTAATCGTTGCTATGGGAACGACATCTTCAACGCACGTTCTAATGAACTCGCACACCGAATCAGCGTATTCGTCAATGTTGTTGTCTGACGCAATACGGAACATATCCCAGTCCACGTGATGGAAGTAGTCTTGGAATCAGATTCATCGGACCAGCGTTGAACAGACCTCAGCGTGGGAGCTTCTTGTTTTAGTTTCTGTCTGTAGGCAGGGATCAACAAAATGGAGTCGTAGTCAGCTTTTCCGAAAGGAGGGCGGGGCAGGGCCTTATATGCGTCGCGGAAGTTAGAATAGCAGTGATCCAAGGTTTTGCCAGCCCTGGTTGCGCAATCGATATGCTGATACAATTTAGGGAGTCTTGTTTTCAGATCAGCCTTGTTAAAATCCCCAGCTACAATGAATGCAGCCTCAGGATGTATGGATTCCAGTTTGCAAAGAGTCAAATAAAGTTCGTTCAGAGCCATCGATGTGTCTGCTTGGGGGGGAATATATACGGCTGTGATTATAATCGTAGAGAATTCCCTTGGTTAGATAATGCGGTCGACATTTGATTGTGAGGAATTCTAAATCAGGTGAACAGAAGGACTTGAGTTCCTGTATGCTTTTGTGACCACACCACGTCTCGTTAGCCATAAGGCTAGTGTGTACTAGCTAGTGTGTACTAAGCTAGCAAGTGTTGTACTAGCTAGCAAGTGTTGTACTTGCTAACTAGTGTGTACTAGTGTGCACTATCTAGGTAGCTGGTGTGTGCTACCTAGTGTAGTGTGTACTAGCTGCACAAAACAACAGTGGTTGACATAGCACCCTGGGCCAGAGCTAGTGCGCCGTTTGGTATGTACGTAGCACACTGACGCCCTGGAACAAAGCTACTGACTCAAGCGATACGCGAGACCAACAAAAGTCCAGAGGTTGCACACGCATATTTGAGAAGCAAAAATACACTCTGAGATACATTCTGATGGCTTTGACCTTCGCAGACCATGTGGCGTAAATGCGTATAATCTTCCGATGGATTCTTCTCTGAAAAACTATACATGAAACACAATCCCATAAGAGAGCAATAGGTCTTAAAGGGGTCATGTTCTGGAATCAATATTAATCGTCTCACACGACTCCCCCCCTCACTGCACTGCATTTCAATAGGCTAAAATGTATTTGGCCTATGAGGTCGTTACATAATATGTATTGTTTGAAAACATTTGCCAGAAACCTACAGTAATAGACTGTGTCCCATATGACACACTATTCCCTATATACTGTATATTCACTATGGGCCCTGGTCAAAAGTATTGCACTATGAATGGAATAGGGTGGCATTTGGGATGCAGTTGATTCAGAACTCAACTGTGTGGTTTGTACTGAATGCATAGAGGAGCCATGGGCAGGATGACTCATCATGGCCCTGGTGCTTACTGCTTAGCTCCGGGGACATTGTGTTACAGACAGCAGGACTGACTGTATCACTCTCCTCCTCTCCAACATACTCATAAACAAACATGTTTTCACCCGTGTTTATGTTTTCCAATGCATAGGCAGAATTAGTTTAGGATATGCAGTACTTATCAAACATTCAGTGGTGCATCAGTGATGATAGCATTGTATCCATTGTATCCAAAGCCAAAACACATATTTTTCAAGAAATGTCTATAAGTATCCAGTATCGGGTCCATAATGTAAAGCAAGTCTTGACTTCCTACAACCACGGAATAGCCCGTAAAATCAAACATTTCCTAAATAAAGTGAAGAGCATTTGCAAGCTGGTATTTTGGCTAATGTACAAACTCCAACGGAAAAGTCATAGGGCTAATGAATGTTTTGCCCTCACGTAAATCCAATGCCAAAGATTGATGTGCACAATTTGCTGAAGTGCTTCTAATGATAAAAAGAGCTAGGATGCACAGAACTGCACAAAACCTCATATATCATTTCAACAGCTTTGAAAAGAGAACCAATGCTCAGCTGTGCCATAGCTCCCTATTCAGAAACAGTAGCTCCAAAATAGGACAATAGCACTTCAAAATACAATTGCAGAATATTGCATAACAACGAACACACTGCTTGTACAAAACTCTATTCATTAGCCTTAGGCATGATTATTCCTCATCAAATATTACACAAATCCTCATTAAGGTTTTTAGTAGAGTGCAGAAAATGTTTGATTCGTTACAGCAGGTTATCTTTTTCATTAGCCAAAAAGATGAATCATTCAGTAACCACACACTTTAATAACAGAGGCTACGACACTTTCAAATAATGTAATTGCTACGACTGAACAAAACACGCACAGAGGCTAGGGTTTCACATATTCTGGTACAAAACAAAACGTGATAGAAACGTGAGTGGCATGACAATGAATCAATGTAGGTGTCATCCTTCAATGTCAACATCAACGACAACAAGGCAAGTTGCGAAAGCTCTTCTTTTGTAATAGATAGATGACAAATATACAGTACGTTGGCATCTGTATATATTAGCTCACTTGAGTCATTTCAACTCAATTTCATGAAAATGTTCACCATTGATTGTGTTCACACATGTACAGCATATGTTTGGGCAGGAAGACAAAGAAAGAAAGCCCTGCAAATGCTGTCTTCCACGCCAAACATCATCCAACATGATCAGCACAGTCGTTCGAGTCACATGATGTTTGATCCTGACAGCTCATCCGTATCCAGGGAGATTGGTTTAATTTCCATGCACACTCAAACATTCTAATGAGGATGTGCTGGAAGACACAGAAACAGTAGCGCTTGCTTTAGCACAGGCAGGCCTGCCAAGGAACTCAACTAATCAGCATAGCTATATACAGCTACATTCTCCCATTTACCTCTCAATGCAAGCTAGCAAGTTTCCATTCACTAATCACCTTTAGCATGACAAAGGTTGTGTGCTATAATTATGGCGAATTATGATGAAGTCACATGGTGGTAATTGTTTAATGTTAGTGTCAGTTGAGGAGGAAGCAGGAAAGCTCCCACTAATTTCACGAGTAGATGAGGATGGGGAGACAAGCTCAGCTCGCAGCTATAGATCCGGGCCCTAGACCCGAGCCGAGCGTGACAGGCCTGACTCGCGAAAATGAGATATTTCCCAAAACAAAAGGAGACAGAGAGAGAGAAACAGAATGTGCTGAACAAGAAGAAACTAGATTTAAAACCCCTCCAAATCCCAGTGATTCACGACAACACATGCAGAATTAACAGGATCAAACAGCATGTATAAACACGGATGCGTATTTTCACCACAATGTACTAGCTTCTAAAAAACATCACATTACATTAGCAATAGATCCAAATCAAAATCAAGACAGTGAAGCAAACTGGATAGAATTGCTTTCTCATATAAGGCTCCCACCCTATAGAGGCCTATATGCAAAAGATACGCCTGCACAAAGCAAAGAAAACAATTATTTGCGTTCACTGAGGTTTACATGTGAATACATACATAAATGCAGGACCATGCATCTCTTTAATATTATAATACATTACATTTGTCCTTCCAATAGATAAACTCCTGTTATGCAATATGAATGGTTCACATGTTGTAAATAGACGCGGTAATGCATATATTAGGGCTTTTAGCATGTCACATGCCCTCTGCAAAGCTGGTTTTATGAAGTATGATGTTTCTCCTTCCCCAAAGTCAATAATACTCCATGGGCAGGGAAAACCTCTAAATATTTCAAAACAGTTAGATCAAATGTTTGCAGTAGTTCTTGAACTGTAGTAATGTATCTCCTTCCAGATTTGATATGTTTTCAGTACGTTAGCGACAGTGAAATAGGGAGCACGTACAGCACGTACAGCACGTACACTTGTTGCTTGCAGGGAGGTTTTCTTTCACTATATAACCCACAATCAGGGATACCCATTCAATTTTCATGTGACCTAAATATTCCTTTTCATCTGCTGACTAGATATTTTCCACATTTCTCCACATTTCACACCAGCACATCTACTGTGTGCTAGACTAAATTCATCTCCATAACCCAAGTTACAGTTAAGATGATAATCTACACAGACAGAAAGACGACTCACTGGTCTCTGGATGTTTAATCTATTGGGAAAAAAAGACAAGGCATTAGGATCTATCATTAGGATCTGAGTCAGAAACACATTCAGTGAAGATGATGACGATGATGACGGATGACTACGATAACAATGAGCATGACGATGGTGACATTTTGTATCAGACCCATTGATTTCCCCATCAAGATTTGGACAGCACGATGTGTATCATGGGAGACTTTAATCTAGCATGAAAGATGCAAGTAATCCTTGTGCGGATTATACCTAAACCAAGCTAAGCCAGCATTCTCCACTCATTCTAACATGCAAACCTCACCGGACACATTGCCTGCGCAGGCTTTAGTATTTTTTTTTACACATACATGTTATTCAATAATTTCACACACACACCGCTCGAACGTGTGAACGAGCGTCTGCGTAGCCAGGCGCCAAAGTACAAGAACTTGGGTCCTATTTGAGACGTGCCACGCTCTGCAGGCCTTACTGGATATCAGGAAGATACAAGCCCACGTGGATGCTTGAATGACAAACTGAGGAGAGATGAATTAAAGATAAGCAACAAAAAACGGACTAGGTTTCCCTTTTTATCTGTGGATTAATCGTCAGAGTTGAGAAACACAAGATTTTGCATGACTCCGGGTCAAAATTCTACAAAGAACCAGCTAGAAAGAGGATGACATGCGTGTCAGATAAAACAACAACCCAATGCTCATCTCCCAGGACAAACTAGCTAGGAACAGCTAGCTAGCTAAATGTCCATGAATGTCTTGTGTGTTTCGACCAGCCCCTAAATTAATATAGATTAATAATTGGTTTTGATATTTTAACCTGATCGTGTCTGCTACGGATAGACAAAATCAACATGCACACGGACGCATGCGTATGGCCGGTGTAGTCAGCATGTAACTTTACAACATGGTAAGACAGCATAGGCTTGTCCACCATTCTCTGACCAATATCCACCCACAACCTCAGTCTTCAGGGTCTATGATATTCTGCATACCCCTAGCCTAGTCCCAAATCTGTTTGTATTTTAGTCAACTCCTCTATCATTTGCTGACATGTCATAACCTACGACAAGGAACACAACATTGGCTGAACCACGAGATTGATCTACCAAGCTAGCCTCCCCTTGACTGTGCCTGAGTATACACAGTACGTTTGCACCGACCATCCCCTGTGGCCAGTGGGTAAAACACCACAAAATGGGGCACAACTGGTTGAAATGGTGGCATGATAAAAAAAATGGTTGTAATGATGTCATTTCAACCTGTTTTGACCGCTGGGACAAGACAAGACTGATACACAGTCTCCATAGCCCCATAGCCCCATAGCCCCATAGCACCATAGCTCACCCCCCAAACTGATACATGGCACCCTAATCCAGCTTGCAGGTGAGGAGGACAGAGAACACCCATCAATCACCCTGACAGTGGCATCCCTCCCCATGGTGCCATTGAAGTCCATGTCTGCACACCACCACAGCAAGTAAATAAATAACAAGCCAAGTAAATAGACAGATACACAAATACTGTGGGTGAATAAATAAATAAAGTCGCCCTCCTGCCTGTCAAAGTGTTGTCAAGAAAATACAGCAACCCCAGAAATATCCTCTGCCTTTATCAGGTGAGAAGTGAGTGATTCTGCCCAGCCTAAATCCCCTGCAAGTTTGTGTAATGTATCTCCTGAAAAAAATATCCTTGTGCCCCTCTAAATCCCACATTAGAGAGAGAGAAAAATGCTGTTTAAATATGCAAGGCGAAACCTTTGAAGCATCATCCACAATTTAATCAGTTGACATTTAAAGCGGAGATATTCTTTCTTTAAGCCAGAAGCATGGTGGCATGGTGGCCTGGGGAAAATAAAGAGTGTTTAGTTGGTCATTATTGACAGATATCTTCTCTATCCATCACGCCCACATGCAAATCTATTGGGAAAAAACATCTGCTTGATCATTTGTATTCAAAGGCCTGAGTCCCCCATAATAGATATCAGCGTGTTAGGCGATAAATACAGCAACACATTTTCAAGGCCGCCCCCTAGGGAATGATAATCATCATCTTGTATTTTATAGCTCACTTTCATTCCAGCATCTCCATCTACCATATTTCCCTTTCCATCAACCACCCCGCTACACATATTATACATCATATTAGACAATATGCTACATTTATATTTGACCACACATATTTTTAGGGCCAGCATGTCTCTAAACGGATTTGAACAGCATCAGTCCAGCTGTTTTGTTATCAGATCACAACAGCTGAACTCGGCTGGTTTAATACCATAGTAGCTTAAAAAAAAAATGACAATGAATTATGAATGGACATAAAGAGCAGAAAGGACCTTACACTTTAAACCTACATTAATCTTTAGAAAGGCAGGCAAAGCCTCTGGTGTGAAACCGATGCATTATTTCCCCTTCACACAGTGTTTATAACACACACATTACACACAGTAGGATGCAATGATCCCCACATTATCCTTCACTTACAGTATCGATTAGCAGTTTACACATTAGTCATACAAGACAGTAGGCTATAGGGTGCCTCCTGGTAAAGGAAAAATAATTACCCTCTGGATGCTAGACCCTGGTAGAAACAGAATTACTGCAGTTCTATCCCTGGAAACATCGATAACTCTTAGACATGTATGTGATATTTTACAAAGGAGGCTGATGGAATCGGGGACGTTGAGGCCCCTGTCGTGCTTTATAGCGTCTTCTAACAGGCCGGAAATGGAGTGGCCTAGCTCCCTACTGCTTTGTACGGCCTGTGTGATGCATTGGGGAGGGTACAGTAACACAGAAAGGCCACAAAGAACAACACAATGGCACATCTGGCTTCTAGCAGAGCCACACACGGCTGTGTGTGTGATATGTTGAGTCATGAAAAGCAGAGCCGTATTCTCCCTTCACTTTCCTGCGCCGAGTAGTTTGTCTTGTCAAGGGCTGAGTCGTCCAATGGCAGCTTTCCATTTCCGAGCGCTTGTCGGCAAAGACCCTTTAACCAAGCTTTAATTAAGAGCTGGCTTACATATTTTTATTTTTTTTAACACTCAAGTTTGCAAAAAAAGGCTGCCTCAAATGAATTATTCCCCACCAAAAAGCAAATGTGTCAGAGTTAACAGAGTCAGATTATCAAATGAGGATCTGGGTGAGACTATGTTTTCATATCCATTGGCAGTCCATGAAAATGATACTTAATACCACTGAGATATACAAAGAATTTGATTCTTCATTAGATGATCACTGTCATTTTTAAGGGTAGACCCAAGAGAAGTTCGCAGATCTGAGATAAATTCCTTTCCACCATCAACAAAATCAATGGGAAAATGCTTTTCAAAGTAACATTCAATGTAAAATATAAATTCACAGTGATACATGGATAAAAGAAAGGTTTGATTGTAATATTTTATACTGGCGGTAAATACCTGGGCCAAAGTATTCTTTGTATTCTGTGCTACACAGTTTCTTGTGAAACCACCACCATATAGTAGATGTTCAGTCAATGGCAATGAATGTCCTTTTACAGAAAGGAGAAAACAAATTCAAGAAGACCCAATAGACAATGTGATGAAATAGTCCCATTACTTTCATGACCACAAACGGCATGTTACTAAAATTAACATCATGTGATAGGTGATAACCATTGCAGTCATCCCTGGCCCATAGCTAAATGTGACTGACCGGCTCAAATCGGTCTTATGTAGCAATTTTTTGTAAACATTTTTTTTTTTACATTGGATAAAATTAGAGACTCAGAGCTACAAAATGGTTTAATAGTATATTATACACTGCATTTAAGGCATTCAAAATGTCCCAGTTAAAATCCCACAGCCACAGAGCAACCACTTCAATCCTAGCTCCATACAAGACAAGGTTGGGTTTTCCTCATTTTAGTCCTCCTCTCACTCCTGTCAAAATGTCATAACATTTCATTAAACACTAAACAAAACAAGACTGCTGTCACTGAAAGCAAACAAACACAGTGTTAGATACAAACTAGGGCCGATGTCATTTCTGGCCACGATCTATTCCTGACAACCTCCCATTATCAACATAAAAGGGTCTGTAATGATTGCATCCAGAGAAAACTGACAAATGCAAATAGATTGCAAGACCCATATAGTAACTGACAGAGACCTTTTGGGGTGCACTAATGACATCTCCGACATAATTAGTTGCTTACCCTTGCTATGCAAAAAGGCCCTCAAAAAGATTTTCAGGTCAACTGCACCTTCGCAATTTGGCTGTCTTGTTTACAAGCAAGCTTTCCATGATTTCAGCATCGTCTTTTGTTTTTCGCAAGCAACTGGGCTAAGGTCATTTAATAATTCTTTGAGACTGGCATAGAAACGAAGATGCTTAAATACACGTTCCACAAAAGCAGACGATAAAACAGTGAATGAATGGGAAGCCTTCAACACAATTAAAGCATACAACTCAATTCACTACCAATACATCTAGACAAAAGAGAAGCAGATTGGCAATTAGAAATTAATACAAATTGAATAACTGAAATATGGTTGTTGCATTCACCCCCTTTGTTTAGGCAAGCCTAAATTAGTTCAGGAATACATTTTGACATAACAAATCACATAATAAATAATAGGGATTGACATTATTTGTTCATGACTACTCCTTCCTCTATCCCCCATACATACAACATACAGTATGTAAAGTCCCTCAGTCAAGTATTGAATTCCAAGCACAGATTAAACTACAAAGACCAGGGAGCTTTTCAAAAGCGTCATAAAGAAGGGCAGTGATTGGTAGATGGGGAACAATAACAAATCAAACATGAAATATCTCTTTAAGCATTGGTCAAGTTAATAATTATGCTGTGGATGATGTATTAAACCACCCAGATACAACAAAGATACAGTCTTCCTTCTGAACTGAGCTGCAGCACAGGAAGGAAGCTACTAAGGGATGTCACCATGAGGCCATTGGTGATCGGGGCAGACTAGTCGCTAAGCTTGTCTATTGTTAGCCCAGTGGACCTGTCTAACTTGGGTTTTTGTATAAAATAATAATTATCTGGATAATAATGGGGCCTGAAGGACTAAAATGGGCTGTTGTTGGGTCATTGAGGAAAATAATGGATCGGTGTGTTAGGTATGCCAGGGACGATTTCTGATCCCAGTCCGCCCCTGATTGGGGATTTTAAAACAGCTACAGAGTTCAATGGCAACATTGTAGTTATTTCACAATAATGACATAAATGACATAGTGAAAAGAAGAATAAAATATACAGAATGCATCATGTATGCAACAAGGCATTAAAGTTATACTGCAAGAAAACATGGCAAAGGAATACACTTTTTGGCCTAAATGCAAAGCCTTATGTTTAGGGCAAATCCAACACAACACATTACTGAATAACTGCCTCCCTTTTTACAAGCATGGTGGTGGCTGCATCATGTTATGGGTGCGCTTGCCATCGGCAAAGACTGGTTAATAATTCAGGATAAAAAGAGAAACGGCATGGAACTAAGTACAGGCAAAATCCTAGAGTAAAACCTGCTTCAGTCTGCTTTACACCAGACACTGGGAGAGGAATTCACCTTTCATAAGGACAACAACCTACAACACAAGGCCAAATCTACACTGGAGTTGATTACCAAGAAGACAATGAATGTTCCTGAGTGGCCAAGTTACAGTTTTGACTTAAACCTGCTTGAACATTTTTGGCAAAACTTGAAAATTGCTGTCTAGCCATGACCCCAAACACCTTGACAGAGCTTGAGGAATTTTGAAAATAATAATGGGAAAATATTGTACAATCCAGGTGTGCAATGCTCTTAGAGACGAACCCAAGAAGCCTCACAGCCGTAATCGGTGGTGAAGGTGTTTGTGACATGTATTGACTCAGGGGGGTGAATACTTATCTAATCAGGGTATATTAGTGTTTATTTTTTCACAATTTCTAAAGAAATCTTTGATTTTATTCCCCCATTTTGACCTTAAAGAGTATTTTGTGTAGATCATTTACAAAAAAAATGACAATTAAATCTATTTTATTCCCACTTTGTGACAAGAAATCCAAGAGGGGTGAATAGTTATAATACCCACTGTATTGGGGAAGTACTATGAAACTGTACCTAGGGAAGAGGATTTATAGTTTTCTATTTCTTTTGATACAACATAGATTATCGGATGGAATCAAAAAAATCTAAACAAGTGTTACAAAACATCAGATTAAAGTTTGGGATTTTTGAACAGTGATCAAATCTCTTGACTTGGTCAAACATGAAGGCCAGATTGAACATGAAATCTCTGTCAGTGAAAGGAAAAAAACAAGTTTGCAAAATGTAAAATTTTATTTTCAAAAATTGAAGCAACAGATTACACAGTTAACTTTCAGCAAATGCAATCCTAATTTAAACTGTACTCACATTCGGGACTTCAAAATGAAAGACTCACATACTTACACACAATCTATCTATAATATACGAAAAATAATACAGAATAAATATTAAAATGGCCACAAGAGAAAACGTAAGTTATTGAAAACAATCAGTAGAGAGCAAATGTAGGGAAAGTATAAACATGACGGTGTGCCTGAAATGTTTTTTTCCTTTAACACTTTTTACAAATTGTGCAAGATTTCATACTAAGGCTCTGGTCTTGAAGTGACAGTTGTCTGAAGATTCACACACACGTGTCCGCACACACCCACACACACACACACACACACGCTCCCTGTGCTCTGAGCACTCTGTGGGGTGTACATTGCAAACCATTGCAGAATATAAAATGGGCTACTCTGCTGAGTGTACGACCTGTGATGCTTATGAGAGTGGACCAGCTTTTTTTTAAATGAACATGCACTTGACATTGATGTGAAAAGAATAAAGTACTTTTCAGGAGTGGATAAGAAAACCCAACAACTGAAAAACAGAACAATATCAGAACCATTAAGGCAAGAACACCTGGAGTGGCTTCAGCAATACTGTAACAATATTTCAGTGTTTAGGTAACATGGATGTGACACATTTAAGTATATCTTCACTGTCTTTTTTTAAGGTTTGTTTGTTCTCAAAAAACAAGTTTTTATCCAAACACCATGTAATCTGTTTTTTTTTTGTTTTTTTGTCAAATGTGAGCAGATTCTGAAAAATAACTACTCCAAACAATAGGGACTTATGGATCATACAACTACAAGAAATCATTTATAGATTTAAGTTGCAACTTCAAAACCACACATCATTATTCCCTTCATTAAGCCCCCCACCCCTGCCCCCCTCACCCCCCAAAATAAAAAAAGATATCACTTACATTAAAACCAATTTAATCCTCTTGTGAAGGTGTATTCCAACAGTTAGTCACCCAACATTGTTTTGCTTTACATACAACGAATGGGGTGTCATTTGCAAATTAAAGCATTCATTGTTTAGTTAGAGGGAAAACCAAGTTGTCCTTGCACCTTGCAATGCAACCGTTGATCAAAAAAAGCATCTTTACATCTTCTTTTTAGTGCAACTTTTAAATGTAAAACAATTCCAGTGACTCCTTAGAGGAAATGGTTTCTTAGTTTTCAGTTTTTTTTCACCGCAATCTTTTACCTCACTGAATTATCTTCAAAATATCCAAAGCAAGGGGTCAGTCCTTTGTTTTTGTAGTTTCACCATTTTTTTGTTCTTCTCTGCTTCTAAATTACTTTCCACAGCAGTTGTTTACTAGAACATAAACATAGGAAGGGTTCTCAGCTACCTGCTTATTCATTCCCTTCAACCTCCATGTATGATGTTCAATCACAGAACCAAGGGAGTGATTGACAGTCCAACTTCTGCCTCAGAAGAGAGGGAAGGAGTAGGAAGAGAAACAGGAGGATGAAGAGAAAGAGAGCTGTACAATGGGACAAAACCCAAATTTATGTCAATCAGTGGAGGAGTGGAAGGAAAAAAACAACCCAAGCCTTCATATAACGCAGTAGGGTTCCCTAGGTAACCTGGACTTTCTGCAGTAAAGGAGAGTGGTGCTGAAGCAGCGCCGGAGCTCCCTGTTGGAGAAGATGCAGATAAAAGGGTTAACTCCCGCCTGGGCGAAGCTCATCCACACCGCCGCGGTCAAGTACCCCCCTGGTACCGCGGGGCCCCTGGCAAACACCCTCCAATAGCAGGCCACTAGGTAGGGGCCCCAGAGCGTGAGAAAGAAGAAGGTCATGATGAAGAACATCCTACTTATCCTCTTTTCAGTCTTAAACTCGTCCAGCACCAGCAGGCGTCGCCGGCCCACTGCATTGCTGTTCTGCCTGATCCCCAGCAGGGTAGGCGGGGTGGGGCCCCTGCCGAACCCCGCCAGCCAGTTAGCCGCTGCTTGGCCGCTGGCCCCGGGGCCATGGAAGGTCCAGTTTTGGCTGACGGCAGGCACAAACTGGACTGGTTTCATCTTCCGGCGGTCATGAACGAAGAAGATTAGCTTGAGGTAGACAAGCTGTGTGGCCAGAAGGATCAGGGCGAGGAGCAGCATGAAGCCCAGGGAGTCGTTGGCTCGAAACGAGCGGTGCTGGAACGTACACTGGTCCTCCTCCCTTATGAAGGAGTACGTCCCCACGTCCAGCACCGGGGGAAAGGCCATGGCCACCGACAACGTCCACACCATGCAGATGACTGCCAGACACGTCCAGAAGGTGAGCCTCTTGGTGTAGAAGCGGTGGTGGGCTATGGCCAGGTAGCGTGTCACACTCACACAGAAGAGCATGAATGCTGTGTGAAAGCAGGACAGCACCCCCAGGAAGGCTATCACTTTGCAGGTAAGCGTGCCGTACGTCCAGGTGGAACCATTCTTGACGGAGGTGAAAACAAAGGGGAAGCAGATGGCGGAGCGCAGAATGTCCGAGGCGCACAGGTCCAGCAGGAAGTAGTACGGTGCGCGGTGCAGGCTCTTGTCTTTGACCAGTAGGATGGAGATCAGGAGGTTGCCAACGACGCCGACTCCAATGATAAAACCCAGGGATGTCAGTTTAAGAAACGTGGCGAGAGGAGAGACATTCTGCAAGATGTTGTGGTCCCCTGCATGGCTATAGTTCGCCATAGATGGAGGAGGGATCATAAAGATGTAGTAGCTTCAGCCAAGTATCATTATCTAGAGGCGGCAGGGGGAGGCGATAGATCCATTTGTTGTGCTTTGAAGCAGATTCCCGGCTTGTAAGCAGCCTCTCTTCTACGGCATCCTTTGTTCTTTTGTCTCATCACACCTAAAAATACCTGAAAAATACCAGTCACTGATCAGGATTCACTCATACTTTTTTTACATTGCATTGCACCCTCTAGCCTGTATCTGGGTGTATGATAAACTACAATTTCCCCTAGCCGTTGTCTTTTATTTTCCATTTTCAGTTGAATTGCTCATTGCATTAATAATGGTATGCAATCAGTACAGAGCAGTGCCCTAGCTCGAATAGTTAGTCCACAGATGAGCTTAATAAGACACAAGCATTAATCCTGGTTACAATAATATACTTTATTTTATGGGCCACCCTTTTAGAAATGACAGAATATTATAGAAAATACAAGAAATATTATGATAAGACAACGTTTTAAGTCACTATTAAAGGGGAAATGCATATCATCTTATGTCTGGTAGGAAAGGGGGTAAACAAAAGGGTTCCATTCGATGTTTGGTCGTTTTATTATGTCGTAAAACGTGTTTAACATTATGCAGCAAGAAAGCTGTTGATCACACCCAAAGACCCTGCAGAATTGATCTGACCAGGGGATGCTTACAATAAACTCTGCCTGTGTCTTCATGATTTGTTGAAAATTAACGGATATTGCATACAGAATAAAAAGCATCCATGTTTTTGTCTGATTAACAGTTGACTGGAATTACACGGCCGACGTTATAATAAACTATTCACCTGATTAAGGCGGTTTATTGACCTGGGCTTTTATCTATTTCCCAGCTCAGCTTTGATTTTAGGCGATAGACTATCGAATCTCACGAGCATATTAACAAAGAACACCGTCTAGTCGAAATTATATTTGATACCCTATGAATGGTTTATTGATGCTTATAACAATGAGGTGATAAATCCAATTCTGCATTTCGATGCAAATGAATCACGAATTAAATAAACAATTCAATACTAGACAGCTATGCAAAAACATGGCATATTCGGTTATTTAAATTGTAATATATATCAAACAAAGGCTATTCGTGACGGTTATTTTCCGAATTATGTCATTATTGCAGAGATGCACTTTAAAGCATTATATATTCTTCGGATGAGCGTTATACGAGCGGTTCCCATGCATTTTGGTTATAATTCATTCGATTACAATATATATTTCTCACCGTTCACTGTTGGATTGAACATTACAGTGTAGCGAATCCGCACGTCCATTAGGCAGAAGAATTTCCAAGAACCCGCTATGAATTGAAGGGAATCCAAAACCACAGAAAATAAGCGAATAAAAATCGAAATAACTGCTAAGATATAAATTAAAAGCATACCTGTTGATATCCCTTTTGGTTTCCCTGGAGCGTATTTACATTGTAGAAGCCACTTTGCTGTAAAAAGCTTGGTTTGTTGCCTGCCTGCCCTTTTACCACAGTGAATATACAGTAAACGGAACAGACGGAGCATGCGCACGGATCCTATTTGTGATCCAAGACGTGTCTTGTCTCTTGTTGCAGCACTATAGTCTCTCGTGGCAACATCTGCTCAGTGGGTGCAGCATCACAAGTCCTCTCGTTACCTTCGTCAGTCATTATAGCCTACAGTGGGAGAGAGTGCGACCTGATCACTCATTCTGAGATTCATTGCAATAGATTCCCATTTCTGCATAATAGTCGACCTATATAGCTTATCAATTCTACTAATCCTATATGCAGCTGCCACGTTCCTGTGCACTAGGCCTACACCCAACTCTAATTTAGAAGCAAGGATTAACAACAATCAATACCAGTACATGTAAAATGTGTTTTTTAGATAATGCTATATTACATTGCTACATGTATCATGTCATAAATGAATATGTAACAAATCAAATCAAATCATCAAATCAAATTGTATTTGTCACATACACATGGTTAGCAGATGTTAATGCGAGTGTAGCGAAATGCTTGTGCATTTAACAGTAACTGAGGGGTTCAACTAGGTGATGGTTCACCTAAGGCTAGACTGACTTCTCATATGTATAATTAACAAGCACTTCATACAGTATGTGTGTTGGTGTGCATGCAAATAGCATCTCCGTTGTAATTGTTGTGCTTTTCATTTCAAGGCTATGTCAGTAGAATACAGTGATGTCATACCCGACACCCACAGGCCACAGGCTATTGTGAAAGAATATTGACTGGCAACATCCATGCAACTGCTGAAATATTGTAAATCTTTCATTGTTTATGGATTGTTGGTATTTTATGAACAGTGTTGTGTAGGCTTTTCTATAGTCTAGTTCAGGGGTCACCAACTGGTCATGGAGAGCTGCAGTGTGTCAAGGATTTTGTTCCAGCTCAGCTCCAACACATCTGCTTCAAATGACTGTGGTCTAATTATTTTAATTGGCAGCAGTGTTTGTGCTAGACTGAAACACTGCACTGCATCTCTCCTTTACCCCCTGAGCCATATCTTATGCTCAGCGGGGGGGGGGGGGGGGGGGTCATGGAGAAGGTTGTTTAGTATGGAGAAACTCAATACTAGTGTTCAATCTTTACACTGTCAATTGTTTTACAGCATAGAAGCTAAGGACATTACATTGATGGTTTAAATATTAGAAGGCCACAAATTCCCTTTTGTGAGCAATATAGAAAAGGACACTGGTCATTTACATGTATGTGTGAAATGAAGGGCCTATGATGCAATTAACAAAAGGTATTTATTCTCTATCAAGCAGATGTTTTAACAGTGTTAGCTATAAGAACGGTGAAAGCACTTCTGACAGAACACACTTTAGCTACTGTGCTTGTAACAGTTGACAGATGGCAATTCACCTGGCATGGCAATGTCAATATTTCATGAAAGGACAGATAATCATCACAATCTCTTTGGAGGGACATACATTATTCAGAGGTACAGTATCTGAAGATATTCAAGTCCAAGCAAAATCAAATGTTGTCATATTATGGTAACATAGCCTACTATGTATTGTCCAAAATGTGTCATGTCTCAGGGCCTTGGTCGTATTGTGATAGGCAGTAACCTACAGGTACATGTATGTTATTTGGTCCTGCAAATCCAACAGTGCGCATGCTCCCAGTTCCTGTTCTCAAATTCCTGGTTTTGTAGTTCGTTGTTTGTCTTCTTCAGTCAGGCAACTTCGTACATTTCAGCAAAATAAGGCACACGACTCTTGTTCTGTCAGTCAAAAATGACCCAGGATAGTCAAGATACTGTAGACTGCGGAGAAACATTTCCGGATACAGGCCAGCAGCCAGTTCCTCGAGCCGTTTTGGTTTCTCAGAACTGTCCATTTCTCTGTCGTGTGTACCAGCCGATGCACGCGCAAACGCCCACCACCGATATGATAACCCCGAGCAGAAGTGCAACGGCGTCCCCTCCGTCAAATGCCTCCGCGGAGGGAATGAGCGAAACAAACATCACCAACAGCATCGCTAGAACTTTAGGGAGCTCGGGCATGGGAACCATGTTACTTCCAGTGCAGATCAGATGATTGCTGTGACGCACGACGTAGTCAGATGATATGGGAGCATTTCCTCATTCGTCTGTCGACCAATTAAATTGCTGCATTATTCCTTGTTTTGCCGCTCGTTTTCACTCTCAGACGGGATTTGAATAGTTTTGTTACACATTTACACTATACGTACCATGCAAAAGTTTGGACACACCTACTCATTTAAGGTTTTTTCTTTATGTTTTACTATTTTCTACATTGTAGAATAATAGTGGATACATCAAAACTATGAAATAGCACAAATGGAATCATGTAGTAACCAAAACAGGTTTAAAGAAATCAACATATATTTTAGATTTTAGATTCTTCAAAGTAGCCACCCTTTGCCTTGATGACAGCTTTGCACACTCTTGGCATTCTCTCAATCAGCTTCATGAGGTAGTCACCAGGAATGTGTTTCAAATAAGAGGTGAGCCTTGTTAAAAGACAATTTGTGGAATTCCTTTCCCTCTTAATGTGTTTGAGCCAATCAGTTGTGTTGTGACAAGGTAGGGGTGGTATAAAGAAGATAGCCCTATTTGGTAAAATACCAAGTCCATATTATTCCAAGAACAGCTCAAATAACAAAGAGAAACGACACTCCATCACTACTTTAAGTCATGAAGGTCAGTCAATGCAGAAAATTTCAAGAACTTTAAAAGTTTTTCTAAGTGCAGTCGTAAAAACCATCAAGCACAATGATGAAACTGGTTCTCATGAGGACCGCCACAGGAAAGGAAGACCCAGAGTTATCGCTGCTGCAGAGGATAAGTTCATTAGAGTTACCAGCTTCAGAAATTGCAGCCCAAATAAATGCTTCACAGAGTTCAGGTAACAGACACATCTCAACATCAACTGTTCAAAGGAGACTGCGTGAATCAGGCCTTTATGGTCGATTTACTTCAAAGAAACCACCACTAAAGGACACCAAAAATAAGAAGAGACTTGCTTGGGACAAGAGACACGAGCAATGGACATTAGACCGATGGAAATCTGTCCTTTGTTCTGATGAGTCCAAATTTGTGATTTTTGGTTCCAACCCCCGTGTCTTTGTGAGATATGCAGAGTAGGTGAAGGGATGATCTCTGCATGTGTGGTTCCCACCGTGAAGCATGGAAGAGGAGGTGTGATGGTGTGGGTGTGCTTTGCTGGTGACACTGTCGTGATTTATTTAGAATTCAAGGCACACTTAACCAAAATCAAATCAAATGTTATTTGTCACATGCGCCGAACACAACCGGTTGTAGAGATTTCAGTGAAATGCTTACTTACAAGGCCCTTAACCTAGAATGCAGTTTTAAGAAAATACCTAAAGAAAAGTAGAGATAATAATAACAAATAACTAAAGAGCAGCAGTAAATAACAATAGAGGGGCTATATACAGGGGTTACCGGTACAGAGTTAGTGTGCGGGGGAACCGGTGTCGAGGTAATTGAGGTAATATGTACATGTAGGTAGAGTTATTAAAGTGACCATGCATAGATAATAACAGAGAGTAGCAGCAGCGAAGAAGAGGGGGGTGGACAATGAAAATCGGTCTGAGTAGCCATTTGATTAGCTGTTCAGGAGTCTTATGGCTTGGGGTAGAAGCTGTTGAGGAGCCTAGACTTGGCGTTCCGGTATCGCTTGTTGTGCGGTAGCAGAGAGAACTTTCTATGACTAGGGTGGCTGGAGTCTTTGACAATTTTTATGGCCTTCCTCTGACACCGCCTGGTATAGAGGTCCTGGATGGCAGGAAGCTTGACCCCGCTGATGTACTGGGCCATACGCATTACCCTATGTAGTACCTTGCAGTCGGATGCTGAGCAGTTGCCATTCCAGGCGGTGATACAACGAGTCAGGTTGCTCTCGATGGTGCAGCTGTCAAACATTTTGAAGATCTGAGGACCCATGCCAAAACCTTTCAATCTCCTGGGGGGAATAGGCTTTGTTGTGCCCTCTTCTTGTCTTGGTGCGTTTGGACCATGATAGCTTGTTGGTGATGTGGACACCAAGAAACTTGAAGCTCTCAACCTGCTCCTCTACAGCCCCTTTTCCTGTAGTCTTTAATCATCTCTTTTGTCTTGATCACGTTGAGGGAGAGGTTGTTATGTTTGCACCACACGGTCAGGTCTCTGACCTCCTCCCTATAGGCTCATTCATTGTTGTCGGTAATCAGGCCTACCACTGTTGTGTTGTCGGCAAACTTAATGAGGGTGTTGGAGTCGTGCCTGGCCATTCAGTCATGGGTGAACAGGGAGTACAGGAGGAGACTGAGCACGCACCCCTGAGGGGGCCCCGTGTTGAGGATCAGCGTGGCAGATATGTTGTTATTTACCCTTACCACCTGGGGGCAGCCCATCAGGAAGTCCAGAATCCAGTTGCAGAGGGAGGTGTTTAATCCCAGAGTCCTTAGCTTAGTGATGATCTTTGAGGGCACTATGGTGTTGAACGCTGAGCTGTAGTCAATGAATAGCATTCTCACATAGGTGTTCCTTTTGTCCAGGTGTGAAAGGGCAGGGTGGAGTGCAATAGAGATTGTATCATCTGTGGATATGTTGGGCCGGTATGCAAATTGGAGTGGGTCTAGGGTTTCTGGGATAATGGTGTTAATGTGAGCCATGACCACCCTTACAAAGCACTTCATGGCTAAAGACGTGAGTGCTACAGGTCGGTAGTCATTTAGGCAGGTTACCTTAGTGTTCTTTGGCAGAGGGACAATGGTGGTCTGCTTGAAACATGTTAGTATTACAGACTCAGTCTGTAATGTTGGTATTACAGACACTTTCTAGTTGGTCAGCGCATGCTCGGAGTACACGTCCTGGTAATCTGTCTGGTCCTGTGGCCTTGTGAATGTTGGCCTGTTTAAAGGTCTTACATCGGATGCAGAGAGCGTAATCACACAGTCGTCCGGAACAGCTGATGCTCTCCTGCATGTTTCAGTGTTGCTTGCCTTGAAGCAAGCATGGAAGTAATTTAGCTTGTCAGGTAGGCTCGTGTCACTGGGCAGCTTGCTGCTGTGCTTCCCTTGTAGTCTGTAATAGTTTGCAAGCCCTGCCACATCCGACGAGTGTCGGAGCCGGTGTAGTACGATTCAATATTAGTCCTGTTTTGATGCTTTGCCTGTTTGATCTTTTGTCGGAGGGCTTAGCTAGAGTTCTTATAAGGGTCCGGGAGAGAGTCCGCTCCTTGAAAGCGGTAGCTCTACCCTTTAGATATACTACAAAGTAGGTGGACACCTGCTCGTCAAACATCTCATTCCAAAATCATGACATTAATATGGAGTTGGTCCCCCCTTTGCTGCTATAAAATCTTCCCCTCTTCTGGGAAGGCTTTCCACTAGATGCTGGAACATTACTGCAGGGACTTGCTTCCATTCTACCACAAGAGCATTAGTAAGGTCGGGCACTGATATTTGGCGATTAGACCTGGCTCACAGTCGACGTTCTAATTCATACCAAAGGTGTTCAATAGGGTTGAGGTCAGGGCTCTTTGCAGGACAGTGAAGTTCTTCCACACCAATCTCGACAAACCATTTCTGTATGGACCTTGCTTTGTGCACGGGGGCATCTTAATGCTGAAACAGGAAAGGGCCTTCCCCAAACTGTTGCCAAAAAGTTGGAAGCACAGAATCATCTAGAATGCCATTGTATGCTGTATGTAGCGTTAAGATTTCCCCTCACTGGAACACAGGGGCCTAGTCTGAACCATTAAAAACAACCCCAGACCATTATTCCTCCTCCACCAAAATTTACAGTTGACACTATGCCTTGGGGCAGGTAGCATTCTCCTAGCATCCACCAAACCCCGATTCTTCCGTCGGACTGCCAAATGACAAAGCGTAATTCATCACTCCAGAGAATGTTTCCACTGCTACATAGTCCAATGGCGTCAAGCTTTACACCACTCCAGCCGACACTTGGCATTGCTCATGGTGATCTTTGGCTTGTGTGAGGCTGCTCGGCCATGGAAACACATTTCATGAAGCTCCCGATATACAGTTCTTGTGCTGACGTTGCTTCCAGATGCAGTTTGGAACTCAGTACTGAGTGTTGCAACCGAGGACAGGTGATTTTTACGAGCTACGCGTTTCAGCACTCGGCGGTCCTGTTCTGTGAACTTATGTGGCCTACCACTTCGTGGCTGATCCCTTGTTGCACCTAGATGTTTTCACTTCACAATAACAACACTTACAGTTGACTGGGGCAGCTCTAGCAGGGCAGAAACTTGACAAACTTACTTATGAAAGTCACTGAGCTCTTCAGTAAGACCATTCTACTGCCAATGTTTGTCTTTGGAGATTGCATGGCTGTGTGATCAATTTTATACATCTGTCAGCAACGGGTGTGGCTGAATTAGCCAAATCCACTCATTTGAAGGGGGGTCCACATACTTTTGTATATAAGGTACCAGTCAAAAGTTTGAACACACCTACTCAAAACTATGGGATTTTCTTTATTTTTACTATTTTCTACATTTTAGAATAATAGGGAAGACATCAAAACTATGATATAACACATATGGAATAATGTAGTAACCACCCCAAAAAAGTTGCCACCCTTTGCCTTGATAACAGCTATGCACACTCTTGGCCTTATCTCAACCTGCTTCACCTGGAATGCTTTTCTTGAAGGAGTTCCCACATATGCTGAGCATTTGTTGGCTGCATTACCTACACTCTGCGATCCAGCTGATCCCAAACCATCTCAATTGGGTTGAAGTCGGGTGATTGTGGAGGCCAGGTCATCTGATGCAGCACTCCATCACTCTCCTTCTTGGTCAAATAGCCATTACATGAAAAACAAATGATAGCACCACTAAGCCTAAACCAGATGGGATAGCGTATCGCTGCAGAATGCTGTGGTAGCCATGCTCACTACAGAGGGTAGTGCATATGGCCCAGTACATCAGCGGGGCCAAGCTTCCTGCCATCCAGGACCTCTATACCAGGCGGTGTCAGAGGAAGGCCCTAAAAATTGTCAAAGTCTCCAGCCACCCAAGTCATAGACTGTTCTCTCTGCTACCGCATAGCAAGAGGTACTGGAGCGCCAAGTCTAGGTCCAAAAGGCTTCTCAACAGCCTCTACCCCCAAGCCGTAAGACTCCTGAACAGCTAATCAGATGGCTACTCAGACTATTTTCATTGCCCCCCCCCCCTTCTACACTGCTAATGTCTACACCTGTTGTATTCGGTGCACGTGACAAGTAACATTTGATTTGATTTTGGTTAAATGTGCCTTGAATTCTAAATAAATTAGGACAGTGTCACCAGCAAAGCACACCCACACCATCACACCTCCTCTTCCATGCTTCATGGTGGGAACCACACATGCGGAGATCATCCCTTTACCTACTCTGCGTCTCACAAAGACATGGGGGTTGGAACCAAAAATCGCAAATTTGGACTCATCAGACCAAAGGACAGATTTCCACCAGTCTGATGTCCATTGCTCGTGTCTCTTGGCCCCAGCAAGTCTCTTCTTATTATTGATGTCCTTTAGTGGTGGATTCTTTGCAGCAAATCGACCTTGAAGGCCTGATTCACGCAGTCTCCTCTCAACAGTTGATGTTGAGATGTGTCTGTTACCTGAACTCTGTGAAGCATTTATTTGGGCTGCAATTTCTGAGGCTGGTAACTCTAATGAATTCATCTTCTGCAGCAGAGATAACTGATTTGAATTGATGTTTTTCGAAATTAGTTTAGCTTTTGTGTGTTCCTTTATCTTCGGATGAACATTTTGCAGCGACATGCTGTTGCTATGGCATTCGTTCTACTTCTGTTATGGTCGACTGCTCATAGCTTTATTATTTAATTTAACAACTTTTGTCATGTAAAATACCTGTTCCATCACCATACACAATTTATATTCTTATATTAAATATATAATTCTTTTATTTTTCACAAACTATACTTATTCAGTGAATTTTTGAATATATTTTTTTACCTTATTCCTTTGCTTATAGTCTTTCAATATTCATCTCATCACACAGTGAACCAAGCTCATTAGCTAGTCTTGTTTGAACTGAAAACCTCAATTAGATAGGCCTATGTGAAGTGGAGATGAAGAAATGCACTCTGCACTATACGTTGGATGTGCGTCAATGTTTGTGAGTTTCCCTATGTTGTTTCACAGTTCTGAGGGAGAAATAGTCAAAGGAGTTGGCTACATTGACGTTTTCAAGGCTAAGGGAGAGAATGACAGCCACGTGTACAATATTAACTCCTCTGTGGGAAAAGGACTGACCAAGAGATGACATCATCAGAGGAGATGTGTCAAGTAGGACCTGGGTGAACCCTTCTGATGTTTCTTGACAATCTTGAATTATAGCCTGATCTTCTAAAAAGCATGTGGTTTGTATCTGTAACAATATTTATACCTCTTTGGTCATGAGGGCATTAAAAAACGTATGCCTTTTTAAACCCTGTTTGTGTCGCAAATACTTTACCTGTTGACCACAAATAGACTACACATGTTATGTTGTTGATATTGAACAAACGCTAGGCCCTACTATTGAAATCAAAATGGCTAACGTGAAATCCACACACACTAACGCACTGGACTTCGTATTTGATCAATGGGCAGCCAGCCTAGTTATGCTAATTTCGAACATGCCCCCATCCCCTGCTCTGCTTACTGTAGCCTATTCTTGTGAGATGAAACGCATTGAAACTCATCCAAATCAGTCATGTTTCCCCTAACTGACACGCTGTGCTACGTTTCACCTCGTGCCACAAATTAATTGGCATATGGTACGACGATGGTGCGGGAGTTTGTATATCTCTCTGCTTGCTCACGTGCGATGCCATGCTGCGGAGTTCTAGTAATTTAATTAGGATGCACCAGCCAAGCTAAAGTATTGACCTTTGCCATGCCACAATACTTGACCTGTTCCACCCCCGCTCCCCTCTCCTCTCCACCTCACCCCTCTCCCTGTGACACCCCAGCAGCATGCCACACACATACACACAAACAGATACACAGTTTTGTATTGCTATCCTTGTGGGGACAAAATAATTGATTCCTATTTTCCCTAACACCTAACTCTAAATCTAACACTAAGCCTAACCTTAATGCCAAACTCTTAACCCTAAAACTATACCTAACCGTAACTCCTAACCCTAAACCTAACCGTAATCCCTAACCCTAATTGTAACCCTAATTGTAACCCTAAACCTAACCCCTAAACATAAATTAGCATTTGTTCTCTTGGGGACCGGCAAAATGTCCCCACTTGTCCAAATGTTCCTTGTTTTACTATCCTTGTGAGGACTTCTGGTAGCCACAAGGATAGTTATACAAAACACACACACACATACACACATACCAGCAGCACACAGGGCCTGCAGAATTGATAACCCATGTGGAATGGTGAGCCTGGCATAGCGTACTGATGAGGACATTACAATGCAGAACATCATCCCAGAGAGATTAATGGTACTGTCCTGACCCGTTAGACAAACACTCTAATTTCTATATATTCGCTCATCCCCGGTGGTGATCAATTACCAGCTCCAGTGAGAGCCTGGGAGGCTGAAGGCTGGAGTGAGTGGTGTGGGATCTGGGGTGGTGTGAAGGCTGGCAGGGTGGAGGTGGTACTGCATTGTGGTAATTGTGTCAGTCCCCTAGTCCTGTCTTTCCTGTCCCAGCTGACCAGCTCTCCGACGGCCTTCAGATGGGCACTTGTCCCCCGGAACTGATAAAGCTCCAAACAGTGCTGGAATCCTTCATGGTCATCTGTCTGTCTGTACGGATTTAAGTACTTGCATAGTCATACGTGCATGTGTGTGTGTGTGTCACTGGGCTCCATGGCTGTGATTGGAATGCATATTTAGTCATAGAATCCGCCACTGCCCAAACCACAGAGATTTTGTCAGAAATAGGATGAATTATACACAAAAAAAAGAGGTATACAAGGACTCTTAAAAGTGATTGGTGCTTTTGTAGTGGCCTTTGGAACGGCCATTACGAATTCCTGTGTAGGCGGACATGACAAATGGATTGTCCTGTGGTTTTTGTTCTAATGTGTTTGATGTTAAATACTTAACAGGGCCTGAATCATTGGCTCAGAA
The DNA here is from genome assembly GCF_013265735.2 of Oncorhynchus mykiss. Taxonomy (NCBI): domain Eukaryota; kingdom Metazoa; phylum Chordata; class Actinopteri; order Salmoniformes; family Salmonidae; genus Oncorhynchus; species Oncorhynchus mykiss. The sequence goes on along the minus strand of NC_048585.1, from coordinate 31,483,462 downwards.
TTAAAGACGGGCAACTGGTCCTACGGTCCTTCTGAATTGCACCATGCCTGGACACGGACGTAAGGGATGTAAGACTTTGAATCGTGCAGGGATGAGGGATCTGAAACCATGCATCACAAACCTCTGAAACAGACTGAGACATACTAATTATCTAGTCGCACGCTATCTGTTTATGCTGCCTGTGAGGACGCTCACTGCTCACCAAGAGACCATCCTCCTAGCAATCCTTGACAGTTGAATAGCACTCAAAGGGTAATCGGTTCGTTTAATTACAATGTGAAATGATCAAACAACAGACTACATTTTTTCCCAATGGCTCCCATTTTCCAGGTTACAACGAAATGGCGTTCAGTTCCCAAGTTGGTGGAGTAAGTGTGAACCTTTTATGGCATTTATATGTTTGTTGTTTTTTTTTCAATCCAAACCACTTTGTTTTCTTGTTTTTGGTCGTGTTATGGACGATATGTATTTTTTCTTCAAACTAAGATAAATGACACCCTAGAAACATAGATGCACGGAGAGCCCTTTACTTGTATTGATGGACATGTTCTAAAAGCGAGTGATGAGAGTTAAGAAGTGTCTGTGTTGTTTATAAGTCGGCTACAGGCGCTGGAGGGGTAGTGTTTCTTCAGGAGACTACCGTGTGTATGCGTGCCCTCGTGGGTGTGTGTGAGTATGTGTGTGAGTGTCCCTGTGTGTGTGAATATATATACATACAGTACGAGTCAAAAGTTTGGACACACCTAATCATTCAAGGGTTTTTCTTTCTTTTTTACTATGTTTTACATTGCAGAATAATAGTGAAGACATCAAAACTATGAAATAACACAAATTTAATCATGTAGTAACCAAAAAAGTGTTAAACAAATCAAAATATATTTTAGATTCTTCAAAGTAGCCACCCTTTGCCTTGATGACAGCTTTGCATGCTCTTGGCATTCTCTCAATCAGCTTCATGAGGTAGTCACCTGGAATGCATTTCAATTAACAGGTGCGCCTTGTTAAAAGTTAATTTGTGGAATTTAATTCCTTTTTAAGACGTTTGAGCCAATTGTGTTGTTACAAGGTAGGGGGGGGGGGGGGGGGGTATACAGAAGATAGCCCTATTTGGTAAAAGACCAAGCCCATATTATTCCAAGACTCGCTCAAATAAGCAAAGAACATGTCCATCAACTTTAAGTCATGAAGGTCAGTCAATGCGGAAAATTTCAAGAACGTTGAAAGTTTATTCAAGAGCAGTCTCAAAAACCATCAAGCGCTATGATGAAACTGGCTCTCATGAAGACCGCCACAGGAAAGGAAGACCCAGAGTTACCTCTGCTGCAGAGAATAAGTTCATTAGAGTTACCAGCCTCAGAAATTGCAGACCAAATAAATGCGTCACAGAGTTCAGGTAACAGGCACATGTCATCATCAACTTTTCAGAGGAGACTGCATGAATCAGGGCTTCATGGTTGAATTGCTGCAAAGAAACCACTCCTAAAGGACACCAGTAAAAAGAAGAGACTTGGTTGGGCCTAGAGACACAAACAATGGAAATTAGACCGGTGGAAATCTGTCCAATCACTGCCAGTGATTTATTAAGAATTCAAGGCACACTTAACCAGCACGGCTACCACAGCATTCTGTAGTGATACGCCATCCCATCTGGTTTGTGCTTCGTTGGACTATCATTTGTTTTTCAACAAGAGACACACCTCCAGGCGGTGTAAGGGCTATTTGACCAAGAAGGAGAGTGATGGAGTGCTGCATCAGATGACCTGGCTTCCACAATCACCCGACCCTAACCCAATTGAGATGGTTTGGAATGAGTTGGACTGCAGAGTGAAGGAAAAGCAGCCAACAAGTCCACAGCATATGTGGGAACTCCTTCAAGACTGTTGGAAAAGCATTCCTCATGAAGCTGGTTGAGAGAAAGCCAAGATTGTGCAAAGCTGTCATCAAGGCAAAGGGTGGCTACTTTGCAGAATCTAAAATATATTTTGATTTGTTTAACACTTTTTGGGTTACCACATGATTCCATGTGTTATTTCATAGTTTTGATGTCATCACTATTATTCTACAATGTAGAAAATAGTAAAGATAGGGAAAGACCCTTGAATGAGTAGGTGTGTCCAAACTTTTGACTGGTACTGTGTTTGTGGGATGGATACCTCCTCATGTATCCTGTCGTAGCCTAAATGACATGGCATGATGAGTGAGCACAACCCTCTGCATCTGCATTTGCATTTATCTATCTCCATGGGAACTTTTCTTTTAAAGTCAGACAGACAGCCGGCTCTCCTCTTCATCTGGATATGTAATCTAATGTCAGAATGGCTTTATAGCTGGATAATCCTGATTATTCTCAAATGCCATATTTTGTTATGTTTTGAACAGTTGGTTTCTTTGTTTAAAAAAAAAAAGTAAAATAAATTATTGGACAAACAATGGATGCCCAAGAATATCAGTGACAGATTGGAGCTAATTCAGATTTTCTTTCAAATAATGAATTAACAATTTATTAGCGTAGCATGATGTACTGCATACCATCGTGGGTATTGTCGTTAAAGTATCAGAGCCCATTTGATATTCCTTACTGCTGCTTTTCAGTCATTTTTGGGGAATGAGGCTTGAGGGATTTGGAGGTGGGGAACAGTCTTCACTCTGTGGGTTAATGACTACAGTGCCCCTGCTACGGGAGACTGGGAGCTGCGAGGTGGAATGGGATTTCTGAGAGAGAGAGCGGATGCACAAAGAGACAGATGCTGCTGGAGATAGATTGTGCTCCCCAAGTGTGCTGGGTCAGAGAATATTCACTATTCCACTGGACTGACTCAGATTCCTCTCTCTAAGATACAGTAAATGCATGGACTCTTCCATCTGCGTCTAGCCTCAGTCTTGCCTTCCATTCAGTCCGCTTTCCATAAATTAAATAAATACCTACAGAGAGATTGCTGCCGTCTTTCAGTTGACGTGCATGCTAACATGCTAATAGTGTAGCTGACAGTTTGCTCAGTTACATAACATAAGATAATTATGCAATATTATCTCCAGTCACTCAAGGAGCTTCTTGGGTTAACAGGTGGATAAAATTCATCTGGCTTAAATCCTCACCTTCACGATTTGCTTGTAATTCCAACATTATTTGTGTTTGCATACCTATATTGTATCCAAGTCACATTTGAATTAGGAAAATGATTGCCATCGTTGATTTTTATGTGTTAAATGGTTTGGTAAAGTGCAGAGAAAGGGCACCATCTCTGTGATATTTCTGTTTCCATGGTGACCCAGTTTCAATTGTCTCTCGCTAGTGGAACGCGTGCGCCCGTGCTGACCCCTTTTAAAGTTCACTGCATGTGGTAATAAGAATATCATGATTATCAAACGTGACTCGTACTGAATGCCCTTGGCTGTGGATCTAAACAAAATTATATATTTTTTTTATCTAGAAAACAATACCGTGCGTAACAACCCAATATGGGTGCTTTATAAAAGAAAATGATGCCATACACAATGATTCAATATGACTCCTTTATAAAGAACAAAATATATGACTTAATATGATAATAATAATAATAATAATTATTATTATTATAGTAATAATATAACCTTATTTTCACCCAAAAATATTTATATATATATACATATGGGCATGTAAGCCAAACAGAAGACAAAGAATGTCAAAGAAGGTCAATGTGGTCATAAAAAGCTGAGATACAGCTGTTGAAATATCTATTACTTGGACTAGGAGAGCCTAACCTGCTTTCTTCACAATGTTGTGTCTGGGGCGTTGGTGAGAATTTCTTGTTTCTCGCCACACCACTTGCTAATGCATTCCATTTTAACCAAAGCTCAATGGTCCCCGCTTTTAGAGATGGAGATCTCTGGTCTCTACTCGCTCTATTTTAGTAATCGTTCTGCCATAGCGGTTGGCAGAGCACGAGCAGGCCCATCCCTTTCCCATGCATAATGTCTGATCACGCAGTAAACAACGTATTAGGAGACCATTTGATCTGGGCCAATTCCGCTGGCTCACTCACCTCAATTACTTTGCCTGGATGTCTGTGCTCAGGAATGCTTCTGTTCGGTTTGTTGCTTAATCGATGACTTGGCAGGAATCCCTCATTCTCTCCCTCCCCACACAAGAAGAATGGGTTATGATTACTTTACAATAATATCTAGTTTGCAAAAGGTCATTTGGGAGGAAAAGAGATGAGCATTGCATTGTGGCCTTTTTCCAAAAGCCATGGTTCTTTCGTCCTTTCCTTCTCTTTTCTCTCCTTAGCAAAACTATTCTCTGTTATTTCTCCGCACATGAAGATGTCGCAGCGACGACATAGGCCACCGACATATATTTGTAGGGGATCTAGTGTGAGCTGTGAGATGAGGAATGTGCACGGATGTCAGTTCCATTTACTTATGAAGTTGTAGCAGTGCATTTCCTGCAAATGAGCCATCAGCAGTTGTCAGGGGTGGGGAATTAACGATGCTGCTGATTACACTGCTGGTAATTACAGAGTGCGGCCAAAGCACTGCTGTGTCAAAGCTGCGAGTTATTTTTTAAGCTTACGTCTCCTCTTTATCCCAATGACCTGGAGCAGCTAATGCACTGCCAAAGGATCAACAAGGATCAAAGTGTCCACTTGGGTGAATGATTGGCCCAGAGGTATAGGCTACTGGAGTGGAGACATTACTTGGGATTGGGAGGTCCTTTGGCTATAACCTGAAAATGGCAGATATAGGCAGAGATTAGTTAAGCACAGATAGGCAAAGAATTCAATATTTGGAATCCATTTGGACCTTTGTTTATTAATCAATCAATCAATCAATCAATCAAATATAAAGCCCTTCTTCCATCAGCTGATGTCACAAAGTGCTGTACAGAATGCAGTGCAGGTGTAGAAGCACGGTGGCTAGGAAAACTCCCTAGTAGGGCCAGAACCTAGGAAGAAACCTAGAGAGGAACCAGGCTATGAGGGGTGGCCAGTCCTCTTCTGGCTGTGCCGGGTGGAGATTATAACAGAACATGGCCAAGAAGTTAAAATGTTCATAGATGACCAGCAGGGTCAAATAATAATAATCACAGTGGTTGAAGAGGGTGCAACAGGTCTGCACCTCAGGTGTAAATGTCAGTTGGCTTTTCATAGCCGATCATTCAGAATATCTCTACCGCTTCTGCTGTCTCTAGAGAGTTGAAAACAGCAGGTCTGGGACAGGTAGCACATCCCGTGAACAAGTCAGGGTTCCATAGCCGCAGGCAGAACAGTAGAAACTGTAACAGCAGCACGACCAGGTGGACTGGGAACAACATCATGCCAGGTAGTCCTGAGGCATGGTCCTAGGGCTCAGGTCCTCCGAGAGAGAGAAAGAAAGAAAGGGATACACTATGGCCCCGTCCTACGATACCCCCGGACAGGGCCAATAGGGTGTTATCGTTGTTATTTGAGTGTGAATACATTTGATAGAATGATGTTCTCTAGTATCATGGTTCATTAGATGTCCTCAACTTGTCAATTGCTCAGTACACTTCAAAGATACCATTACAAGTCAGGAGGAACAGTTGTGATGTGGTCATTCGAATTCTGTCAGTGCTCTGTTGGCCTTGGCAACAAGGACTTTCAGGGACGAAGGGGGGATCAAAAAAACAAGAACACCAAAACAAAGCGAGGTAAATCAATAAGGCAGTAGGACATGACGGTTTGGGAAACTTGGGAGATCGGAGAATTTCAAGCTTTGTCGTCATCAGAGGGCACACTGCAGTGTTTGTGATTCCCAATAGATTGTGTCTCAGAAAACAGAACAGGGTTTAGAGACAAACACATGACTGGGACTCTATCAGTATAGCAGATTATAGTTGGGGACTGGAGAAGGCGAGGATAGAAATTGGAGAGTAGGTTGTATTGATGTTGTTAAAGACCTTTCTATTTCTTTGGCAGTTTTTTTTTACATTCACTATTCATTGCACAGTGTTCAATCATTATTTTTTATTTATTCTTCATTCTGTCTTCACCTTTTATTATTTTTCGTTCTTCAACTTCTAAAGGAACTGCACCTAGGCTATTTATTTTTGATTTCGACCGACTTCACAATTTCCAAGTTTGCGTGTACTGTAAAGAAAAACCAAAAATTGTGTAAACCTAAAGATCATCATATCCTCAGTGTCAGACAGAACCAATCAATTCAGTACATCCTACATACAGTACATGGTGTCCTGTTTGGATCAAGAGTTCTTTGTAGGGATTGTTCATTCTGAGCAGCTTCTACTGCAGTAAAACCTTGGGTGATGTGTTTGACAAATGGCATTCTGAATGGTCCTAACAAGAGGCAGAGCTCTGATTAGATATTAAGTGTAGGGAGTGGGGAGAGGGAGGAAAGAGGGGTTTGAGGAATGAATGACATCCATCTTATTGTCAAATGGACAGTGGACATAGAGGAGTATGACTCAGCTCTCTCTCTCCCTCTCTCTCTCTCTCTCTCTCTCTCTCTCCTCTGATAGGCTACATGCTGTGATGATGACACCGTCCTTACTGGACTGACTGGTCCCACTGAAGAGGCTTACATAATGGGAGAGAGAAGCTAATCAAACCAAATGCCGTTGTCTTAACCATCATGGAGGAAATAGGCCCAGTTCACTGTGACGTTTCTTTTTTTTTATGTCAAGTTCTGAGAATGATGATGTTTGAAGTTGTATTTCCCTCTTAATTGACGCAGGGAATGCGGGACTAGCTTACTTTATTAGCCTGTGTTCTATTGTTTTGATGTCATGCCAGGATAGGATTTCATCAGTTCAGCTCAGGCCGTTATTGTGAGCCCAATTGAGTGTATGTGTTTACAAGAACGCCAGGCAGCCTTGTACTGTATTTGAGGCGATGCTCATTTCCGTGTGAATACCAAACCCGAATAAATGGCATATATTTCCATTGGTTGAAATCACACTCTGGCTCCTCTTTTTTGAACGCCATTAGGCCCATTCGCTTCACACTGCAAATTGCCACGCACACAACAAACACCATAGCAATGTTCGGCAGCCTAATAATTTCTTATGGGAGAGGCAAAAATGAAATATGCCACGTAGGGGAATAATGAATAGTAAAATAGAGCAGTTCTTTAACAGCAGAGAATTTCCACCATCTTTGAGGTCAGGCTAATTTTTGCCTGGGAGGTGCATAAGAATAGAATTTAATGGAAGAAGAAGGGCGATTGGCACAGGGCATCCGCCTTCACTCGGTTACTCTCTGTGGTTTGGGGCAAAGTGTTATGTAATGGCCCTCTCAGTATCCTCGCCTCCCATTGGTCAAAGCAGGCAGGGGAGGGAGGGGCCGACCAGGCCAGCTGTCATTGTGTGTGTGTTTGTGTGGGTGAATACGCTAAGGTTCTCTTTGATGGTGATGTGTGTCAGATGTCAGATGGGGACATGGGAGCGAAGCAATCTCCGGGATTTAATAACATAATCCTAACCACCTCATGAGCAGAGTGGAGGAGAAGTTCTCTTTGGTTTCTAATTTAAAGTCACGCAACCAACAGAAAACTATCATTTTCCCTCTCTCTAATTGATTTTCTTCTGTTGTACCTTGATTTGTATGGCAACGCCGTCCTTCGCCTGGGAGATATGTTTGGAATACCATTAATTCATGAAAATGAAATACAACAAAGATTTGGATTTATCTGTTTGTTAGGCTCTGGCTTAATGATTTCAAACACAAGGCTTGCATAGATTTCCAGAGCTTTGCCATTGATTTTGCTTGTAATTTACAACCTCTGAAAACCTTCGGGCTATTTTCATCATTTCCTTTCTATGTATGTCGAAAAATGCGAAACAATGGAGAAAACAATTACTGTTCACAGTTTTTGCTTTAAAATTACTAAGAGTTTGAAGGAAAAAAATATATAATTCATGAACCTGAGACAAGTTGGAAAGAGAAATGTTTTTACAGTATCATTTCTTTCAGCGAATTGATTGAAGATTAGAATCTTGAACACTTTTAAGGAGCAATAAGCAGTTGAAACACTGAGAAAGCGTTCTCCCCACCCCTGTTTCGATAAAACGCTGAGGGATAAATTGAACCACTCTCAAATTCATAGACAGAGCTATGGATTCAAGGACTGACCGTTCATGATGTCAACATTATAGTTTAACCATGTTTTGAGCCTATATAGTGTTTGTTTACATTTGCTTTTTATTTTATTTTTACAAACCTTACATTTTGGGTTCTGATGGAGTACAACAGTTGAACTAAGCTCATTTACAAGTTATATTCATCAATAATCAATGAGTACATATCATTGATTTATAACACATTGATGTAGAAGCCATCATTGTAAATAAGAATTTGTTCTTAACTGACTTGCCAAGCTAAATAAAGCTGAAATAAAAAAGAAAGAAAAGAAAAGAAACTTCAGATTGCCCTTTAAATAAATACTCAAATCTAAACTGAGAACATTACGAAGAGCCAACAACAGCTGTTTAGCCTTGTGTTTGACCTCGGGTCTCCAGGGGGAAATCCTGGCTTGGGCCCAAGTCAAGGCCCAAGTTACATGCTCTGGGCTTGATCTGGAGGGCTGCACCCCTGAAACACACACGCACGCACGCACGCATGCAAGCACGCACGCACGCACACACGCACACACGCACACACACACACACACACACACACACACACACACACACACACACACACACACACACACACACACACACACACACACACACACACACACACACACACACACATGCATGCATTCACACATGCAAATACACACACCCCCCCACACACACAGAGGTGTAGGACGTGGGGAAGGACTCAACCTTGAAATGTAGAAAACCAGAAGGAATTCACTCCCTGAATTGGCTGCTTGAGTAAGCTTGAACAATCCTTCAACCCTTCAATGCTCCTTCTTTACAATGTAAGGGAGGAATGACACCCTCATTCACATGTCCCGGAAGGAATGTCCCGGAAGGAATGACATGACACGGCAATGGATGGTGTTGACTTTCTGATGTTTGACAAGACCAACGACAACCCATGCTTGGAGAACTTATTCAAACACAAGACACTCCTGCTCGATAGACCTGCACCTATTTCTCTTACAGTCAAAAAGGAAATCCAGCCATGTCCCAAGAAGGAGACTTCGATTTCGTACGTTTGAAAATGTCCCCAGAGCGTCGATTTACAGTGGGGCAAAAAAGTATTTAGTCAGCCGTCAATTGTGCAAGTTCTTCCACTTAAAAAGAGAGAGAGAGAGGCCTATAATTTTCATCATAGGTACACTTCAACTATGACAGAAAAAATTAGAAGAAAACATTTCAGAAAATCGCATTGTAGGATTTTTAATGAATTTATTTGCAAACTATGGTGGAAAACAAGTATTCGGTCAATAACAAAAGTTTATCTCAATACTTTGTTATATACCCTTTGTTGGCAATGACAGAGGTCAAACGTTTTCTGTAAGTCTTCACAAGGTTTTCACACACTGTTGCTGCTCTAGAGCAGTGATGTTTTGGGGCTGTTGCTGGGCAACATGGACTTTCAACACCCTCCAAAGATTTTCTATGGGGTTGAGATCTGGAGACTGGCTAGGCCACTCCAGGACCTTGAAATGCTTCTTACGAAGCCACTCCTTCGTTTCCCGGGCGGTGTGTTTGGGATCATTGTCATGCTGAAAGACCCAGCCACGTTTCATCTTCAATGTCCTTGCTGATGGAAGGAGGTTTTCACTCAACATCTCACGTTACATGGCCCCAGTCATTCTTTCCTTTACACGGATCAGTCGTCCTGGTCGCTTTGCAGAAAAACAGCCCCAAAGCATGATGTTTCCACCCCATGCTTCACAGTAGGTATGGTGTTCTTTGGATGCAACTCAGCATTCTTTGTCCTCCAAACACGACGAGTTGAGTTTTTACCAAAAAGTTATATTTTGGTTTCATCTGACCATATGACATTCTCCCAATCTTCTTCTGGATCATCCAAATGCTCTCTAGCAAACTTCAGACGGGCCTGGACATGTACTGGCTTAAGCAGGGGGACACGTCTGGCACTGCAGGATTTGAGTCCCTGGTGGCGTAGTGTGTTACTGATGGTAGGCTTTGTTACTTTGGTCCCAGCTCTCTGCAGGTAATTCACTAGGTCCCCCCGTGTGGTTCTGGGATTTTTGTTAACCGTTCTTGTGATCATTTTGACCCCACAGGGGGAGATCTTGCATGGAGCCCCAGATCGAGGGAGATTATCAGTGGTCTTGTACGTCTTCCATTTCCTAATAATTGCTCCCACAGTTGATTTCTTTAAACCAAGCTGCTTACCTATTGCAGATTCAGTCTTCCCAGCCTGGTGCAGGTCTACAATTTTGTTTCTGGTGTCCTTTGACAGCTCTTTGGTCTTGGCCATAGTGGAGTTTGGAGTGTGACTGTTTGAGGTTGTGGACAGGTGTCTTTTATACTGATAACAAGTTCAAACAGGTGCCATTAATACAGGTAACGAGTGGAGGACAGAGGAGCCTCTTAAATAAGAAGTTTCAGGTCTGTGAGAGCCAGAAATCTTGCTTGTTTGTCGGTGACCAAATACTTATTTTCCTTCCTCTGTGCTCACAAAAAGGGTGATGCTCGGAGCAGTAGCACGCTTCTTAGACCACTGCACCACCGCAGTTCACAATGCTCTAGTAAGCTGTGAGATCACGTGATGATAGTTGATTTAAACAGTGCGTCGTTTTTTATTATTTTGTTTTCAGCCTTTCCCAAACCACAGTGCTGAGTGATAAAAAAAATAGACGTTCATCCGCAATACGTCGAATTTAAAAGGGAAACTATGAGATCTTGCTGAGGAAATCAAGAAGCCGATGCTTTTCTCAACCTGATGATCAGCTCCAACTTACTGTTCCATATTAATGTTCCATTTACCTTCATTCCATCCGAGTAGTAGCCTAGATGTATTTATTTTATTTTATTTATTTCACCTTTATTTAACCAGGTAGGCAAGTTGAGAACAAGTTCTCATTTACAATTGCGACCTGGCCAAGATAAAGCAAAGCAGTTCGACACATACAATGACACAGAGTTACACATGGAGTAAAACAAACATACAGTCAATAATACAGTAGAAACAAGTCTATATACGAGGTGAGATAAGGGAGGTAAAAGCAAAAAAGGCCATGGTGTCAAAGTAAATACAATATAGCAAGTAAAACACTGGAATGGTAGATTTGCAGTGAAAGAAAGTGCAAAGTAGAAATAAAAATAAGGGGATACAAAGGAACAAAATAAATAAATAAATAAATAAAATAAATACAGTAGGGAAAGAGGTAGTTGTTTGGGCTAAATTATAGATGGGCTATGTACAGGTGCAGTAATCTGTGAGGTGCTGTGACAGCTGGTGCTTAAAGCTAGTGAGGGAGATAAGTGTTTCCAGTTTCAGAGAGTTTTGTAGTTTGTTCCAGTCATTGGCAGCAGAGAACTGGAAGGAGAGGCGGCCAAAGAAAGAATTGGTTTTGGGGGTGACCAGAGAGATATACCTGCTGGAGCGCGTGCTACAGGTGGGTGATGCTATGGTGACCAGCGAGCTAAGATAAGGGGGGACTTTACCTAACAGGGTCTTGTAGATGACATGGAGCCAGTGGGTTTGGCGACGAGTATGAAGTGAGGGCCAGCCAACGAGAGCGTACAGGTCGCAATGATGGGTAGTATATGAGGCTTTAGTGACAAGACGGATGGCACTGTGATAGACTGCATCCAATTTGTTGAGTAGGGTATTGGAGGCTATTTTGTAAATGACATCGCCGAAGTCGAGGATTGGTAGGATGGTCAGTTTTACAAGGGTATGTTTGGCAGCATGAGTGAAGGATGCTTTGTTGCGAAATAGGAAGCCAATTCTAGATTTAACTTTGGATTGGAGATGTTTGATGTGGGTCTGGAAGGAGAGTTTACAGTCTAACCAGACACCTAGGTATTTGTAGTTGTCCACATATTCTAAGTAAGAGCCGTCCAGAGTAGTGATGTTGGACAGGCGGGCAGGTGTGGGCAGGTGCGGGCGGGTGCGGGCGGGTGCGGGCAGCGATCGGTTGAAGAGCACGCATTTAGTTTTACCAGGATTTAAGAGCAGTTGGAGGCCACGGAAGGAGTGTTGTATGGCATTGAAGTTTGCCTGGAGGGTTGTTAACACAGTGTCCAAAGAAGGGCCAGAAGTATACAGAATGGTGTCGTCTGCGTAGAGGTGGATCAGAGACTCACCAGCAGCAAGAGCGACATCATTCATGTATACAGAGAAGAGAGTCGGTCCAAGAATTGAACCCTGTGGCACCCCCATAGGGACTACCAGAGGTCCGGACAGCAGACCCTCCAATGTGACACACTGAATTCTATCAGAGAAGTAGTTGGTGAACCAGTTTATGCAACATTTCCAACAACAACCTGGGGCAGCGGTGCACTGGTGTATATTGGAGTATTGGGGAATTGGCCTACACCCCAAAAGCTGTACAGTAGCTAAAATGTGGGTTTGGCTTTGTCCTTGGCTCAACCTGCCCCAAAACGGGTATACATTTGCATGCATTAGCGATCTACTGTGGTCTGCCCGCCCCCACCACACAGCCAAGCCTGATTAATGATCTATGTGTGCCACCACCTCTCTAAGCCTCTCAGCACAGCTAGCTCAAAACACAGTCACACACACACACACACATACACACACACACAGACAGACAGACAGACACACACACACACACACACACACACCAATCCACCCACTCCTCCCACTCTTACTCCTGCACCTGCTCCATCAATGCCCAGGGCTGCATTATTTCACATGTAATCACAAGCTTTCTTAAAGACATCTTCACTCAACAGCTGTGGTGTTATCCAAGGGTTCTCCCAGACACCAAACGGCTGTAGTTTTCAGTTTACTCTGGTTCTGAAGACTGAATTGATGAGTGATGTAACACAACAAAGAGCCTATGCTATTTCAAAGATTATCAAGTGTACACATGCCAATCCTTATTTTGTCCGAAATGGCATTGCAAATAGCATAGAAGCTATTCTGAGGTCTTTATTTGCTATGGTCTAGTACTTCTCTAATTAGTTTCAATATGATATACTGACAAACATCATCCTCGGTGTACATGTTCTATCTTCTAGCTGACTGGTGATGGACATCAGTCACATAAAAATAACATTCACATCCTGAAGCAACAATCAGATACACCATCAACCTACAGTGCATTATTTACAGTACATCTAAGCTACATACGTTAGCCTAATGTCAGAGAAGAGGTGATGAATATTCCCTCCATTGAAAACATTAGCCGAATAAACAGCAGAGATCAGAGAGGGGCTGGTGTTATGTAGTGTATGTGTAGTAGCCAGATGGATTGGCTGCTAAATCCAGACAAATTGTGAGTGTGTCGGCCATTTGGAACGAGCGTTCGCAGTGAGCCCCCGTGCACACACAACCAGTCCTGTTGCGTTTATTAGCTATTTGACATTCAGACAGGGGCGGAGGAGAGGGGAGAGAAATGGAGGGAGGGATGAAGGGAGGCGGGGGAGAGAGGGGTAGCCTTTGAAACCCCCAGACTCTCACTGCATATGCTAGCTGCCATTGGTGGAACGGTCTCTGTGTTCCTGATAAAGATTTCATAGTCTGCAGATGGCTCCCGAGTGGCGCAGCATCTAAGTCACTGCATCTCAGTGCAAGAGGTGTCACTACCGTCCCTGGTTTGATTCCAGGCTGTATCACATCCAGCTGTGATTGGGAGTCCCATAGGGCGGCGCACAGTTGGCTTTGGCCTGAGTAGGTCGTCATATAAGAATTTGTTCTTAACTGACTTGCCTAGTTAAATAAAAAAATAAAAACATGGAGAGAGGATGCCTCTGTTCTGCTCCCCTCGCTATCTTTCATTCTCCTCTGTCTCTAGGTCTCACTCACTCTCTCCCTCACACTCTGTCTCCCCTCCCTCCCTCTCTCCCTTGAGCCTTAGTGCGCCTGCCTGTTCAAATAGGAATCCCCATCCCCCTTTCAAAACGAGGGCAGGTTCATTTCTGGTGATTCACAAATGGAGAGAGAGCCGGAAGATGTGCTTTGAAAAGGGCAGTTTCTTTAATATATTTCTTGTCAGCCGTCCCCATGTTTTCTGTGCCATTGGGATAGTAAAGGAATGTCTTTCAGTTTTATCATCATCTGTGTGGCACTCAATTCTCACTGGATTTGGCAGGTCTACTTCACACTGAGATTAATGTGATCTCTATCACTCTCCTCTGTGGTTGTAGATCATGCCATGAACTGCAGTAGGTCTTGTGAAGTGTGTGAGAGAGAGAGAGAGAGAGAGAGAGAGAGAGAGAGAGCGAGAGAGGGAGAGAGAGAGAGAGAGAGAGAGTTTGTCTGTATGTGTGTATTTGTGTGGCTATGCATCTATTTGTGTATGCATGGATGTGTGTCTGTGTGTGGGCGGGGGGGGGGGGGGGCTGCTACGGAGCGCAAGCAAAATAGACGGATGTTTGTCTGTTCTTTTAGTGTGTGTTGACACCATCTTCAAACCTGCAACGGACCGGAGAACAACATGCAGTATAAGCGACCTGAGGACTTCATTGATTTTAGAGTGAGTTATATACAGTAGGTCCCCACTTTCTCAACTAATCTTCAAAAATGGCTACCGGCCAAGATGAAAAACCTCCCCACCTTTCCTCCTCCTCCTAGCAGCACCACAGGGGTTATTCCATCTTTCTCTCGTCAAACTCTTTTCATCTCAGTGGGACTACACCTGAACCCATTGACATTAATGCAAATAATTTCCGATGTGTAATGCTCTGTTAATGTGTCTAATGTCTTGTGTGCATAATTCACACGGCGGAAGTGAATGAGACACAGCTCTACGTCTTGCCTGCTCAAACGTTCCATCTACGTCGAAGCAGATCGCATGCAGCCCCATGGAGCGACCTAATCGCTAGCTTTTACACCGATTCAATGCAAAGACAGTCACTATGGCAACACATCAGTCCTGCATGTAGAGTCTTTCCGGGCACCCTTGCGCTGCTCCTAGACGAGGTATAGGGTCGCTGTAAGCTTTGTGATATGTTTGCCTTTCCATAGCTTAGTGGCAGTTGGGAGAGAGGCAACTCATTTCCTAGACTTGTCTCGATGCTATTGCTTCTTCATTTGGGAGTTATGAAACCATTCAAGGCTTTAAATGGGTTTCAATGAGGTGTGTTGAAGTTGAAGATTGGTATAGAGATACTCCTAAAAGGCACAGCCATGTGTTCTAATTGTGGCTTACTTGGGACAAGATGCTTCCTCTGTATTGTGAGTGAGTGAGTGAGTGAGTGAGTGAGTGAGTGAGTGAGTGTGTGAGTGTGTGAGTGAGTGAGTGAGTGAGTGAGTGAGTGAGTGAGTGAGTGAGTGAGCTCTTTACAGTGAGCCGGCTCGTTCGGCTCAGCTCACCAAAAAGAGACGGCTCTTTTGGCTCCCAAACGGCTCTTTAAAAAAAATATGTGATAATATGCGACAGCGATAGTTTGACTATGATTGGTGTTAAAACAATTCTACTTAAATTATTACATAAAATCATACTCTACCTTAACCACAATGTATTTAAAAATGCATTGGTTTGTTTTTTTTACCTTTATTTAACTAGGCAAGTCAGCTGTAGTGTCTTAACAATTAGTACTTATTTATATAATAAGAAAGACTCTGAATACAAGCAATTGAACTGGAGCTTCACATTTACTCAAACGAGTTAGTACCAGAATAACATAAAACAACACTGCGCATGACCAAGGGTGCTCCATCCTTAAAGGGGACATCAGTAATTAACAGAACATAACATTCCTTCTCTTTTACAATCAGAGTTACTTTTACCAAACCACAACTGAAACATTTCCCAGAACTTGTTGTAGTTATTTTGCATCTTTTAATTTGAACTTGAACAGTTCGTTTTTGTTTGTTTATAAGTCTAGTCTGTCTGGTGGACGGTGCCTTCGTTCTGGGTAGCGCCTCGGATTGTCTGGAGGCTCCTGAACATCCTCAGTGTGTGCTTGTTCCATTATAGCTTCTGCTATAGCAGCACCTTCATCAACACATTCCCTTCTTTCAGCCTGGGGTCTCTTTACTGCCCCCACCCGTCCTCTTCAGTTCCCTGTGTGTCACTCTCAGGATCTCTCTGTGCCTGTTCTCTTTCGATTGTTGTGCTGTTTTCCATGGAATGCATTTGGTTAATGTGATGCCGCCACATTATGTCTGGGCTCACTTGAACCTGGTAAGTTCTGGATCCTGTTTGTGTATGTACAGTCCTTCTTGTCCATTTCCCTCCCCTTCTGTAGTCTCGCACCATCACTTCCTGTCCTGTTTGGAGATGGCACTCCCAGCCACCGGAGAGCATCTTGGCTTGTTTGTTCAGCACTTCATTACGCCTGTTTGGCTTCATGATGTCCAGCTGTGTGCGGAGAGGCCTCCCGAACATCAGTGCGGCTGGGCTTTCATTTGTCGTGGCATGTGGGGTGATTCGGTAGGAGGCCAGGAACTTGGCCAGTTTTGTTTGCAAAGCCCCTGCAAAGTCCCTTCGTCTCGTTTTGCTGCACGGAGTCCTTGCTTTAGGGTTTGCACAAAGCGTTCTGCCAGCCCATTTGTGGCAGGGTGGTAGGGAGCTGAGGTTGAGTGTTTGATTCCATTTACTGACATGAATCTTCTAAACTCGTCACTTACAAAAGCTTGCGCTTTGTCACTTACCAGCTGCAGTGGCAAACCGAAGCGTGCAAACGTTGTTCTGAGACACTCTATCGTCTGAGCGGAGGTGGAGGAGTCAGTGCAAAACACCTCTGGCCATTTGGAATGGGCATCAACTATAACCAGAAACATGTGCTTTTCAAAGGGACCAGCGTAGTCCACATGAATTATCTGCCATGGCTCTGCGGGCCATTCCCCTGGGTGGACTGGGACAGGAGCAGGCCTGTGAAGGGTTTCCAAACATCCGCTACAGTTCTTCGCCATATTTTCTATCTGTTGATCCAGACCGGGCCACCAGAAGTGGCTCCTTGTGAGCAGCTTCATTTTGACAATTCCAACATGACCTTCATGTAGTTGCTGCAAGACTAGATGTTGGCATTTCTGGGGTATCATGACTCTCATTCCCCACATCAAACATCCTTGGTGCGTTGTAATTTAGTTTCTCCGCTGGAAATACGGAGTCAGCTCCTTTCTGCCAGTAGCTGGCCATCCTGACATGGTGTAGGTGTACACTTTTGACAAGGTCACATCTTTCCTTGTCTCCTGTTTGATAACTGTGCTTGTGACCGGTAGGGCCTCGAGCTGAGCGGTATGGAACATGTCCACTGCATCCACCCTCCTTTGTCTTTCTCTTGTACACATATCGCTGTAACCTGGCTGCTGTCATTGCCGGAATGCCTTTCTTTGGACTGAAAATGGAAAGCAACGGCTGGTGATCTGTAACCAGTGTGAAACGCTTGCCATATAGGTATGCGTGGAATTTCTTGACGCCCCACACTAGTGCCAGTGCTTCTTTGTCGATTTGTGAGTAGTTTTTCTCTGCATCATTCAATGTTCGTGACGCAAATGCAACTGGCCTCTCTGACCCATCTTTCAGTGTGTGTGAAAGGACGGCCCCTAATCCATAAGGGGACGCATCACAAGCCAACTTCACTGGCATTTCAGGGTCGTGATGCATCAGGGCATGTTCAGATGTTATGAGCCGTTTTGCCTCCAGAAATGCATTTTCACACTGCTCTGTCCACTGCCATGTCCTATTCTTTTCCAGGAGCTGATTTAGAGGCTGGAGTACTGCTGAAAGGTTTGGGAGGAATCTTCTGTAGTAATTGATCAGTCCCGTGAAAGATCTCACTTCTGTGATATTTTGTGGTCGTTTGTGGTCGTACCACTGCCTTGATTTTGTCCTGTGTTTTGTGCAATCCAATGCAGTCAATTTCATGTCCACAGAAGACAATCTTGTCTTTGAAGAACTCACACTTCTGTAAGTTTGCCTGTAGACCATACTCTTTCAGTCTTTTCAGGACCTCTTCCAGGTTAGCCAGGTGCTCTTTTTCGGTGCGTCCTGTTGTGATCATGTCATCCAGGATACACTGGGATCCTGGGATTCCTTGCAAAATCTGGTCAATAGTTTGTTGCCAAATGGCTGGAGCTGATGCAATGCCAAAAACCAGGCGGTTATACCTGTATAGACCTTTGTGTGTGTTTATTGTCAGGTACTGTTTGGAGCTCTCTTCAACCGGTAGCTGCAGGTGAGCCTGTTTCAGATCGATTTTACTGAAGTGTTTCCCACCAGCTAGTGCAGCAAAGATGTCATCCAGACGTGGTAGGGGGTGTTGGTCCACATGCAACATTGAATTCACAGTTACCTTGAAGTCCCCACACATTCTAACAGACCCGTCTTTCTTCACAATTGGAACTATGGGTGTGGCCCATTCGCTTCTGTCCACTTTCATCAGGACCCCTGTATCCTGCAAGCGATCGATTTCCGCTTCCACCTTTGGTCTCAGGGAGTATGGAACAGATCTGGCTTTGCAGAATTTCGGGGTTGCGTCATCTCTTAGTACAAGTTTTGCTGTGAAGCCTTTTACTGTTCCCATCTGATCACTGAAGACTGTGTTGTATTTCTTCTGCAAGTGTTCCAGTGTTTGGTCTGTACCATTCTCTTTGGACTGGAACGTGTGGAGCATATTCAAGTCACACCAGTTCAGCTTTATTTTTTAAAGCCATTCCCTGCCAAATAATGGGGGGCCAGTTCCAGGCACCACATACAGCTGTAACTGCTGTGTTTGCCCCCCATAACGCACTCTGACCTGCAACGCCCCCAATGGGCTCAATCTCTCTCCTGAGTAGGTCTTCACCAACACATTTGTGTTCTTCAGCTTGATAGCCTTGAAGTGCTCATTGTAGACGGTAGTGAAAATTATAGACACTGCAGATCCTGTGTCCAGCTCCATTTTGAGGGGTTTGCCTTCGATATCTGGTGCCACCCATATTATGCTACTGCTGGGAGAAGTCACTGTGTTTAACTCCATTGTACCAATTAATCGTTCATCTGAATCACTGCCACTGTTCTCTGCTAGTGCATTCACAGACCCTTTAATTTTCTCAGTTTTCCTTTTGTGACTGAATTTTGCTTTGCATGCTCTTTGAATGTGCCCCCCTTCTACTGCATTTGTGACAAATTTCGTCTTTGAAACGGCAGTCCTCTGCTCTGTGACACCTGTTGCATTTTTCGGCGACACGGGGACGCTGTCTGCTGCGTGAAAACCTGTGCAGGGAAATTTGTGACAGGTCAGTACTTCTTTTACTTTGCAACCCAAATACATATTTAGTCGCGATTTCCATAGCCCCAGCAATTTCAACCGCCTTTGCAAACGTGAGCTCTGATTCTGTGAGCAAACATTTTTTGAATGTGTTCATGTTTCAGTCCACAAACAAATCTATCCCTTAATGTGTCATTTAGGTTCTCTCCAAACTGGCTATGTTCAGACAGTTTCTTCAACTCTGCTACATACAGTGCCTTGCGAAAGTATTCGGCCCCCTTGAACTTTGCGACCTTTTGCCACATTTCAGGCTTCAAACATAAAGATATAAAACTGTATTTTTTTGTGAAGAATCAACAACAAGTGGGACACAATCATGAAGTGGAACGACCTTTATTGGATATTTCAAACTTTTTTAACAAATCAAAAACTGAAAAATTGGGCGTGCAAAATTATTCAGCCCCTTTACTTTCAGTGCAGCAAACTCTCTCCAGAAGTTCAGTGAGGATCTCTGAATGATCCAATGTTGACCTAAATGACTAATGATGATAAATACAATCCACCTGTGTGTAATCAAGTCTCCGTATAAATGCACCTGCACTGTGATAGTCTCAGAGGTCCGTTAAAAGCGCAGAGAGCATCATGAAGAACAAGGAACACACCAGGCAGGTCCGAGATACTGTTGTGAAGAAGTTTAAAGCTGAATTTGGATACAAAAAGATTTCCCAAGCTTTAAACATCCCAAGGAGCACTGTGCAAGCGATAATATTGAAATGGAAGGAGTATCAGACCACTGCAAATCTACCAAGACCTGGCCGTCCCTCTAAACTTTCAGCTCATACAAGGAGAAGACTGATCAGAGATGCAGCCAAGAGGCCCATGATCACTCTGGATGAACTGCAGAGATCTACAGCTGAGGTGGGAGACTCTGTCCATAGGACAACAATCAACAATCACTCCCAGCCACCTGGGAGACACACCAAACATGTGGAAGAAGGTGCTCTGGTCAGATGAAACCAAAATTGAACTTTTTGGCAACAATGCAAAACGTTCTGTTTGGCGTAAAAGCAACACAGCTGAACACACCATCCCCACTGTCAAACATGGTGGTGGCAGCATCATGGTTTGGGCCTGCTTTTCTTCAGCAGGGACAGGGAAGATGGTTAAAATTGATGGGAAGATGGATGGAGCCAAATACAGGACCATTCTGGAAGAAAACCTGATGGAGTCTGCAAAAGACCTGAGACTGGGACGGAGATTTCTCTTCCACCAAGACAATGATCCAAAACATAAAGCAAAATCTACAATGGAATGGTTCAAAAATAAACATTTCCAGGTGTTAGAATGGCCAAGTCAAAGTCCAGACCTGAATCCAATCGAGAATCTGTGGAAAGAACTGAAAACTGCTGTTCACAAATGCTCTCCATCCAACCTCACTGAGCTCGAGCTGTTTTGCAAGGAGGAATGGGAAAAAATGTCAGTCTCTCGATGTGCAAAACTGATAGAGACATACCCCAAGCGACTTACAGCTGTAATCGCAGCAAAAGGTGGCGCTACAAAGTATTAACTTAAGGGGGCTGAATAATTTTGCACGCCCAATTTTTCAGTTTTTGATTTGTTAAAAAAGTTTTAAATATCCAATAAATGTCGTTCCACTTCATGATTGTGTCCCACTTGTTGTTGATTCTTCACAAAAAAATACAGTTTTATATCTTTATGTTTGAAGCCTGAAATGTGGCAAAAGGTCGCAAAGTTCAAGGGGGCCGAATACTTTCGCAAGGCACTGTACGTAGTAACACCCTCCCCCTCATTCTGATCTCTCTTGTGGAAACGAAAACCTTCCGCGATGAGGAGTGGTTTAGGTGATCGGTGATTTTGCAAAATCTCCACAATCTCTGTGAATGTTTTATTTGAGGGCTTCAGAGGGGCAGTCAGATCTCTTAGCAAACTGTACGTATTTGGGCCCATTACACTCAACAACGCTGGTGCTCTCTTGTTATCAGCAATGTCGTTTGCAATGAAGTACTGTTCCAGTCGTTCAATGTAAGTTGCCCAGTTTTCTTGTGTGTCATCAAACACATCTATTTCCCCGATGATAGCCATTCTCTTTACCCCCGGCTCCACGGGTCTTTGATCTGCCTACCTCGTTCTCGTCAGCTCTCCCCTCGTCGTCACTGCTTGCCAGCTGTTGTGCTACAGGGTCAAAATCCTCCTCCCTTCCTACGAGCTCCATCTGTATTCGTGATGCTCACTGCAGGTAATCATCCTCGTCGCCATTGTACTGTCTTAACACTTAGTACTTATGTATATAATGAGAAAGACTCTGAATACAAGCAATTGAACTGGAGCTTCACGTTTACTCAAACGAGTTAGTACCAGAATAACATTGAACAACACTGCGCATGACCAAGGGTGCGCCACCCTTAAAGGGGACATCAGTAATTAACAGAACATAACATCAGTTAAGAACAAATTCTTATTTTCAATGACAGCCCAGGAGCAGTGTTCAGGGGCAGAAAAACAGATTTTTACCTTGTCAGCTCGGGGATTTGATCTTGCAACCTTTCGGTAACTAGTCCAACACTCTAACCACTAGGCTACCTGTCGCCCCTCTCACACTCTCTCTCCCTGAAAAAGAATGCTGCAGTTCCCACAAATTGAAATAAATGTAAAAAAAGAAGGAAGCTATCACACATGTGCATTTAAAGTATAACTTTCTTTATGTATATAAACAAAATGCATATGAATGTAACAATTCAAAACGAATACAATCTGAACAACATAATAATATAATGTGCAAAACTGCAGCATCCCACTTAAAACATCAAACTGGTCCCCCTTTTCTCTCCCTTCTTTATTGCCAGCTATGCTGGCCATATTTTGCTTTTATGAGAGATTTGCATTCAGAAATGCAAGCTGCCTCCCTTTCGAGGGCTGATGCGGTTTCTTCTCTCAGTAATTATTTGTCCCGTTTTCGAGAAGACCCTCTCAGAGGGAACGAATGTGGCCACTATGCAGAGTCTCCCTGTCATGACTTTAGTTTGGAGGGGCTCCTCCAAATAGGATCAGACCTGCATTATGACATCTGCTGAGGGATTCCTTCGTGCTGCATCCCCAGTTACTCTCTCATCAAACAGCATCTAAACAGCAGACATTTGTGGCACTACTGCTGGTGCTTCTGCTCCATCTGATCCCTCTTCTTCCTGTTGCCCTGTTGCCCTGGTGCCTGAGCCAGCTGACTGCTGGGGCTGTCCCTCCCTGCTGCTGAGGTTATTCTTTGAAGAGCCTCATCAATCGCTCTGGCATCACTGAAGGCTAACTTCTTTAACCTGGGTTCAAGTGCAGCAGTTTCTGATAGCGATTATATTCCATTCTGTGGAACTTTCTGTCCGTTGAGGAACATAGGGTGTCCATCAACACTGTCACATGTCCTGTGGTTACATTTGCTTCTCTCTGGCGGCTGGCTGTGATTCGCCGCAGACCCTTACACAGGAGTATTATTTTTGAGGCTGTCACATAGCTGAAAAGAGAGAACAGTAACTTATTAGTTCAGGTTCATGTTTTGTCTACTGATACTACATTCTCATCTACTTATCATATACATATATAATACTGGATTAAATAATGATGTAGTAATAACTGGGTTCCAGGACTCTCCACACCTCCTCCACCACCTCCCATTCCTCTTGGGTCAGAGCATTAACAGGTGCATTGACAATGGCCAGGGTAGAGAGGATGGCATCCGTATACTTAAGAAACCGCATCAACATGTAAAATGTTGAATTCCACCTTGTAGTGCAGTCTTGTTTAGGCCTCAGCTCAGGGATCCCCATCTGGCGTTGTGTAGACTTTAGTTTTTCAGCACCTACTGTGCTCCTGTGGGAGTATTCCACAGCTGCTTTCACTTTGTCCACAGTGGGATTCATCACCTTCAGAGCACCTCTTACAATCAGGTTGATTGTGTGGGCAAGACATGGATGATGGGTCCATTTAAAAATGTTCGTGGCTTTGGTTATGTTAGCTGCATTGTCGCTAACACAACAGACCACTTTTCCATCTACTTGCCATTCTCTGGCCACTCTCAACAGTTCCTCTGCCAAGTTCTCTGAGGGGTCTGTCGCTGAACTCAAAGCAGTCCAGAAGACAGCTAGATATCGGAAAATCTTCAATGAAGTGACATGTAACCAACATGTAAGAAGTGGTTACCCTTGATGTCCAGCAGTCAGTGGTAAGGCAAACTGCAGTAGCTTTTTGGACTCTTTCCCACACTGCAGCCTGTGTGCTCTCATACAGCTGTGGAATAAGTGTTTTTGAAAGGGTTTTCCTGCTTGGAATTGTGTACATTGGATTTAGACTGTTGCTATAATTTCTAAAACCTCTGTCCTCCACGATCGAAAATGGCTGGAAATCGGTGGCAATCATTTTAGCCAATGCAATACCAATTTGGCTTTGTTTTGCTACAGACGTTGGCATAAACTGGTCCAAAAGAAGACTGCGTTGTTGTGGGTCGCGAAATATGCCTACTTAACTGAGTGGATACATCTCCACGTGTGGAGGTGCTGGCTCCACCACTATCACTAGCAGGCCCGCTAGTTTCTCAAAGCTCCGCTACAGCTCGTTTGCGAACGACCCATCACTAGAGTGAGTGAGTGAGTGAGTGAGTGAGTGAGTGAGTGAGTGATTGCACAAATGGGTGAGTAAGAATGAATGATGGCAGGAGAAACAAAAGGGGGGAGTAATTGAGGGAGGAATTGAAGCAGCAATTCACAGAAACTGACAGCAACAGGCCGAGGTCTTGTTTCCCCTGGCCTGTCACTCAAGTCTGAAATCAATTGGTGTAAAGCGACAAGGAAAACTGCACACCCAGAAACCTTGATCTACTCTTCACATCCCCATCACACAGTAGCCAGTGCCTAGAGAACCGAGCCCAACCCTTTCTCTGACTATCTCCTTGTTAGAAAGATCTCTGAGAGTCATGGCTAATTTCACACTGCCTAGATCAGTGGAACACAAACTTTTTATAGTCCCGTACCCCTTCAAACATTCAACCTCCAACTGCGTACCCCCTCTAGAACCAGGGTCAGCGCATTCTCAAATGTTGCTTTTTGCCATCATTGTAAGCCTGCCACACACACACACACGATACGATACATTTATTAAACATAAGAATGAACGTGAGGTGTCAACTCGGCTCGTGGGAAGTGACAAAGAGCTCTTATAGGACCAGGGCACAAATAATTACAGTGCCTTGCGAAAGTATTCGGCCCCCTTGAACTTTGCGACCTTTTGCCACATTTCAGGCTTCAAACATAAAGATATAAAACTGTATTTTTTTGTGAAGAATCAACAAGTGGGACACAATCATGAAGTGGAACGACATTTATTGGATATTTCAAACTTTTTTAACAAATCAAAAACTGAAGAATTGGGCGTGCAAAATTATTCAGCCCCTTTACTTTCAGTGCAGCAAACTCTCTCCAGAAGTTCAGTGAGGATCTCTGAATGATCCAATGTTGACCTAAATGACTAATGATGATAAATACAATCCACCTGTGTGTAATCAAGTCTCCGTATAAATGCACCTGCACTGTGATAGTCTCAGAGGTCCGTTAAAAGCGCAGAGAGCATCATGAAGAACAAGGAACACACCAGGCAGGTCCGAGATACTGTTGTGAAGAAGTTTAAAGCTGGATTTGGATACAAAAAGATTTCCCAAGCTTTAAACTTCCCAAGGATCACTGTGCAAGCGATAATATTAAAATGGAAGGTGTAAGATTAGTGGAATCTGTGTGAGTAGCTGGACAGGTAGGATGACTGACAGTGAAGGTGAACAGGTCATGTGTCAGGTGACAGAGGAATGGATGAGACTGAGGCAGGAATTCCTTTAACCATAAAGTGGTATATTTACTGAGTAGTCTGTGCTGCATCACAAAGGAACAAATAACATGTATCCAATCAGATTCATAATCAAAGATCAAATCATATCATTCATTATTAACACAAGTTAGGGAGGTCAACAGTTCAGTTCATTAAGTCAATAGTAATCATCCGCGAGTCATTTAGGCTCGTAACTATTTATCATAAATCATGAAAGAATACAAACACTGAATGGTTATGCAAACTATAATCCCCATCAAAGTCAATCAGTTAGCAAACAATGACGTTTCTCATTTCACTCTTTCAATTGTCTTCATGTGTACATATAATTCATTTCAATACATATGAACCATATCGATTGCATAATTGGCCTATGAGGATCCGTAGGGCCGTGATCATTGACAATTCACATTACACAATATGTTTGAAGCGTGCGCTCCAAGCCGCGCTCCGCGGTAAAACCTATAAACAATAACTGAATGGCCCACTCTCCCGTGGTCACAGATAATTCAGATGAAAGGTAACATAGTTGGTGGACTTATGTGGATTCATGGACGCACAGAACTTCTGGATCAGATGGAGTTAAGGAAGAGAAAGCAGCGAGATCAGGCGATGGCAATTTCCTCCTTTTATGGAGTTGAGATCTGTCGGACATTTCCACCTGACCTAATTAAAGCGCCCCTGGCCCAGCTGAGTAAATGGCAATGAATTAAATGAGTATTCCACCAACTCCATGTGCCTTTTCTACAGAAGGAGTATCAGACCACTGTAAATCTACCAAGACCTGGCCGTCCCTCTAAACTTTCAGCTCATACAAGGAGAAGACTGATCAGAGATGCAGCCAAGAGGCCCATGATCACTCTGGATGAACTGCAGAGATCTACAGCTGAGGTGGGAGACTCTGTCCATAGGACAACAATCAGTCGTATATTGCACAAATCTGGCCTTTATGGAAGAGTGGCAAGAAGAAAGCCATTTCTTAAAGATATCCATAAAAAGTGTTGTTTAAAGTTTGCCACAAGCCACCTGGGAGACACACCAAACATGTGGAAGAAGGTGCTCTGGTCAGATGAAACCAAAATTGAACTTTTTGGCAACAATGCAAAACGTTATGTTTGGCGTAAAAGCAAAACAGCTCATCACCCTGAACACACCATCCCCACTGTCAAACATGGTGGTGGCAGCATCATGGTTTGGTCTGCTTTTCTTCAGCAGGGACAGGGAAGATGGTTAAAATTGATGGGAAGATGGATGGAGCCAAATACAGGACCATTCTGGAAGAAAACCTGATGGAGTCTGCAAAAGACCTGAGACTGGGACGGAGATTTGTCTTCCAACAAGACAATGATCCAAAACATAAAGCAAAATCTACAATGGAATGGTTCAAAAATAAACATATCCAGGTGTTAGAATGGCCAAGTCAAAGTCCAGACCTGAATCCAATCGAGAATCTGTGGAAAGAACTGAAAACTGCTGTTCACAAATGCTCTCCATCCAACCTCACTGAGCTCGAGCTGTTTTGCAAGGAGGAATGGGAAAAAATTTCAGTCTCTCGATGTGCAAAACTGATAGAGACATACCCCAAGCGACTTACAGCTGTAATCGCAGCAAAAGGTGGCGCTACAAAGTATTAACTTAAGGGGGCTGAATAATTTTGCACGCCCAATTTTTCAGTTTTTGATTTGTTAAAAAAGTTTGAAATATCCAATAAATGTCGTTCCACTTCATGATTGTGTCCCACTTGTTGTTGATTCTTTACAAAAAAATACAGTTTTATATCTTTATGTTTGAAGCCTGAAATGTGGCAAAAGGTCGCAAAGTTCAAGGGGGCCGAATACTTCCGCAAGGCATTGTATACCAGGAGCTGTGCCAGGCTCGCCACATCTGTTGACTCATCCAACTGTAACGCATATAATTCACTGGCTTGTTTGCGAAGCAGTAATTGTTTCAAAACATATTCTGCCATGTCACTGATGCGTCGTGAAACAGTGTTGTTTGATGAAGACATTGTCTGTATAGTTTTTTGGGCCTTTTCCCCCAGCATTGTCCCAGCCATATCCGCAGTAGCAGGAAGAATTAAGTCCTCCACAATAGTAT